>NW_022437014.1:4744930-4824386 GCF_009761245.1 Sapajus apella | reverse complement strand
ATTGGGAGGCCGAGGCGGGTGGATCACGAGGTCAAGAGATCGAGACCATCCTGGTCAACATGGTGAAACCCCATCTCTACTAAAAATACAAAAAATTAGCTGGGCATGGTGGTGCGTGCCTGTAATCCCAGCTACTCAGGAGGCTGAGGCAGGAGAATTGCCTGAACCCAGGTTGCAGTGAGCCGAGATCGTGCCATTGCACTCCAGCCTGGGTAACAAGAGCGAAAACTTCGTTTAAAAAAAAATATATGTATATATATATACTCAAAGACATATTCAACTATTGCAAACTTGACTTAAATTCTCTGGTTGATTTTCAAGTTTGAAGAGAAGTTTGATAAATGCTTAGGTGGAGATGGTTTGTCTAAACCTGTGATTTCCCAAAGTCAAAGACTTCACTTGCTATTTCCATTGTGATTGATTCTCAGTAGGTACCGCTGAAAAAATCTAAAATCTGTAAATTTATTATCTCTTGGTTTTTAAGCAGTATTGTGTTGCTAAATATTTTAACAACTGGTTCTCAGGGGGCAGAGGGATGCATTTATAGCATACGCCAATTTCCTTGGTGTAAATACTCCTAACATGGCTGATTCCAGACTACCAAGGTGAAAGCATGGTTGGAAAAAGCTGTGCATGATCAGCTCATGAGAGCTGGTGGAAGCTGACTGCAGCACACCACTGGAAATAAAGTACATCAGCAACTCCATATGGCTCTATGTCAATTTTAATCTCAGTTGCACCAGAAGCCACCGTACTCAAGTTTAGAGTATTTAATATTTTATTCTTACAAAGTTTGTCACCAAAAGACTGACAATGTTTGGGCACAGTCAATTGCGAACTTCTTGGGGAAAAAACATGGTAATAAATAGAATGGATTCTTAAAGAACAAATTCTATCTTACTAATCTTCTCCAATAACTCAGGGCCAGGCTTAAAAGGCACCACCTATTTTGATGTCAGAAAGGCTTTGAGTATTTTCTAACCAGCGTAGTTATCAATAAAGTTGTGAAAACAATTTACATCATGGCTAAAATAAGGCATCCAACTTTCTAGAAACTCACAAGCTAGACATGGTTATGAGTGCAGAGAAATGAATTGTTGTGGGAATTCCTGTTAAATGGTGTTCCAGGTGCACAAGTGCCTGACTACTAATTCTGTAGATGGTATTTGACTATCGAATTAGGACCTGACTACTAATTCTGTAGATGTTATGTAAGTAGAGGCAGTGTGAACTCCAATGGAAGAAGAGGTTGAAAGATTTCTTAAAATTAATCATGAAATCTAATGACTCATCAAACTGACTGCATGCAGTATACATACATGGAAAACAAAAGATTTGCTCATTTTCTCAATTTCAAAGAAGATAAAAATGTGAAACCACTAGGGACCTGGCCAATCTAAAATATCTTCCTTGCTCCCCCCCTTTTCTTGAAAAAAAGGGGAAGGATTCTCTCCTCCTTACAGATTCTTTCTTAAAGAATTCTAGCAAACCTACCCTGAACTTTGAGTGAAGAAAATGGTTTAGCGCTTTCAATATTACTACTATAGGAATTCCCATGTGCATATTCTTATAATATAATTTGTTGATCATTTGTATGTTTTAATGCACAGTTGTATTTACTTCTGTTGAAAGAGTCCAGTGTATTTGGGGAATCATGATCCTTCCATACACAGTTGAGAAAGAAATACCACATTTTATCCTATGGAATATATTATTTCAAGAAAATCAATGAGCTTTCCATCTTCCCTCCTTTATTCTCATAGATTTAAATGAATATTATCATATTTAAATATAACCACACTATTTAATTTTGAAACTTTTAAAAATCCCATGATTTTAAAATATATATTTGTAATTCATTGAGGTCTTGAATAAATTATTTGATACATAAGTAAAACAAGAATAAATTTTACCCTCAAAGATAAATTGGCTGGAAATAATGTGAGGTCCTGGCTTCTTCAGCTTTCACTAGTTCAGATCCAAAATTCTTATTTTGTAATTAAAGGACAGTACTACTTCATTAGTACCCTACAAAATGGAATTTTTCATGCTTTTAAATTCAGAATTCCTCTTATGTACATTGCTATTTCAGAAAATTGGAGTGAAAATAAAAATTACAATGTTGGTGACCAGATAGGCATTAAAATAATTTAAATTATCAAAACAAAATAATTATTAATAAATCAATAATACTAAGTTTAATTCTATAGAAACATAGCTTAACCAAAGGAATTTACAACCATTAGGTTTCCATATTATTAAGTAATGGAATGAGCCAATAATGGCAATTATGACTATATCTGGTTATCTAAAGACAGAACAATTCTTTTCGGATTATGTGGGATATCACCCTGCCAGCTTGGGGCCTCAACCAGGAGGGAGCCTTCCCACATTCCGATGCTTTAAAGAGTACTGATGGACACAACCATCAAGACACACACAGCTACACACAATGACGCAAAGTCCCTGCTGGCAGAAGAGGCTTCTAATGCAATGAAAAAGGCAAATAAAAGTAGTGTACTAGTATGTGATGTGATCTTTGCAGATGTGCCTGTTTTTGAAAGTTTTAAGAACTTCTAAAGAATTAAAAAAAAAAAAAATAGGCATTGTCCCATAATGCAATAGTTATAGAAAAATTATTTCCCCCAGAACATAAGAAAGTGTGGGGTAACGCTGAATAGTTTTAAAGAGAGCAATAAAGACAGGTATAAAATGTGCATGAGCAGAGGGAGCAAGGCAATTATAATCTTTCCTATGGGAAGGTTTATGTTTCCATTCTTGAAAGGAAACTTAAATAGAGAAAGCTATTTGCCTGTAGCTATCTTCTCTAGAAATAGTATATGATTTTATACAGAGTCACATGGGATATACCACAAATTAGATAGCCACTTAATTCTATTTTCACATAGGAAATTTCTGATAAAAGAATTTTTCCCACTCCTATTTTATAATTAAATCTGTCTTCTATGGGGGGAGGGGAGGCTCCCTATATATAATAAAATAATGGAGTAAAGCAGTTTTAAATATTATATTTTTAAAGCCAGTGCTTTCCCTTTAAGTAATATTTTAATGCTTAAAATATTAGTAATACCATCTATTTCAAGAAACTCATAAAATAAAAATGGTAAACATTTTTATAGAGTACACTGAGTATATGCAGTTCATTTAACAAAAATAAAAAGAATAAACTCAACAACAGAATGATTTGTGTTCTAAAAGGTCATTTATAAATAGGTTGTGTGGAACCTGGAACACCCTTTTAAGAAATCATGGGCCGGGCGCGATGTCTCACGCCTATAATCTCAGCACTTTGGGAGGCCGAGACGGGCAGATCATTTGAGGTTGAGAGTTCAAGACCAACCTGACCAACATGGAGAAACCCCATCTCTACTAAAAATACAAAATTAGCCGGGCACAGTGGCATATGCCTGTAATCCCAGCTACTCAGGAGGCTGAGGCAGGAGGATCACTTGAACCCAGAGGCAGAGGTTGCGGTGAGCCAAGATCGCACCATTGCACTCCAGCCTGGGCAACAAAAGTGACACTCCATCCAAAAAAACAAAAAGAAAGAAAGAAAGAAAAAAGAAGAGAAGAGAAAAGAAAAAGAAAAGAAAAGAAATCATGCTATAAGAGGTGATCAGGGACCTAGGTCAACCCACAAGTTACAGTGCCATCAATTCTGAAGGACCACAGGTATTTCCATGTGAAATAATTCAGAGTTGCAACTTGAAGTGTCAAATAAATCTCCTATGCTCCGAACATGTATTTTTTGTGGACCAAGAGACTGTGGTTCATGTAACCATTGGCAGAGGTTTTGTATTGTTAGGAAAGGGAATAGAATTAAGTGTCATCACTTACTGATAACATAATCTCAGGTATTTCTTCAACTGCAAAATGGAAGTAATGATATCTGCCTTACTTATTTCAAGACGTTTGCTGTGAGAATTAAATGAGATAAAGTAGCCAAAAATTGCCCTGTAAATTATAAAGCTGCATCTTACCTCTCCAGGTGGGTCGGTCTTCATTGACAGATGACCAAGAGCACCAGGGAGGCTGGGTGACTTTCCAACATTCCAGGTAAACTTGTGAGAAGCAAGAGAGGGAGCCAGGACTCAAATTCTGAGCCATCTCATCTTCACTAGATACATGGCATCTGACCTCCCTTTATGTAGTTAATCTTTATTGAACACAAACTGGGCATACTCCCAAAGGAAGATGGTGCAGTAAGAATCGTACGTTTTGAGATGACCGAGCTGAACTCAAAAGAAACAGGTCCCATCCTAGTCTCCCCTCTGACTTGAGGACTTCATTAGATAATCACAGAGCCACCTCCCATGTCACAGGTGTTGCTTTAACTTGGGAGAAATAGTGGGCTTCTCCAGTCTTCCTCTCAGGAAGCAGGTACTTTGGCCTTTATTTTATAAATAACTGAGAATCAATGAAATTTTTGTTGTAAAGCTTTGCATTCCTTAGGCAAAAATGGGCAAAACCACTTGCTTTGATTATACTATTAGAGGCAAATTGAATCATTTTATGAAAAGAAAATAGAGAGCATTTAAATGTTTCTCACATTTATAGAAAGAGGAGAGAAAGGTGCCGACCACTGGCACAGAAGAAAGAATAGGCCCAGACAAGTGCTGCTTTTTTTTTTTTTTTGAGACGGAGTCTCGCTCTGCCACCCAGGCTGGAGTGCAGTGGTGCAATCTCGGCTCACTGCAACCTCCGCCTCCTGGGTTCAAACGACTCTCCTACCTCAGCCTCCTGAGTGGCTGTGTTTACAGGTGCGTGCCACCACGCCTGGCTGATTTTTTGTATCCTTAGTAGAGACAGGGTTTCACCATGTTAGCCAAGATGGTTTTGAACTCCTGACTTTGTGATCCACCCACCTCAGCCTCCCAAAGTGCTGGGACTACAGGCATGAGCCACCACACCCAGCCGACAAGTGCTTCTTAAAAATCTCTTTTGTTAGGATTGTAAATCATTCTATTAGAAAGACACACGAACCTGTGTGTTTATTGCAGCGCTCCTCACAACAGCAAAGACTTGGAACCAACCCAAATGTCCATCAACGATAGACTGGATAAAGAAAATGTGGCACAGATACACCATGGAATACTATGCAGACATAAAAAAGGATGAGTTCTTGTCCTTTGCAGGGACATAGTTGAAGCTGGAAACCATCACTCCCAGCAAACTAACACAAGAACCAAAAACCAAACACTGCATGTTCTCACTCATAAATGGCAGTTGAACAATGAAAACACGTGGACACAGGGAGGGGAACATCGCATACCGAGGCCTGTCCAGGGCGGGGTGGGGGTTAAGGGGAAGGATAGCATTAGGAGAAATATCTAATGCAGGTTTGATGGGTACAGCAAACCATCATGGCACATGTATAACTATGTAACAAACCTGCACGTTCTGTACATATATCCCAGAACTTAAAGTGAAATTTTAAAAAGTCCCTTCTGTCACTAATATCCAAGTTCATGGTATGTATTTGTGTCATTAAACAAACAGAATTTTTCCATTATCTAAACAAATGCTTACTTTAAAGCTATTGTCCTCAAACTTTTTAGTCTTTAGATCCATTTACATTCTTAAAAATTACTGACAACACCAAAGAGTTTCTGTTTATGTGGATTAAAACTACCAAGAGTACATATTACAAGAAACTTAAAAATATGTATTCATTAATTTATTTTAAAATAACAATGATCCCATTATATGATAACATAAATTACATATTTTATAAAAATTAATTATATTTTCCAGAAAAAACTTTGGGAGAAGCACCACAGTTTTTAAATTTTTGCAAACTCATGACTTTCTTAATTGCAGCCAGCTAGATTCTCATATCTGCTGCATTCAATCTGTTATGATATGCTCTTTGTTTAAAATATATGAAGAAAATCCAGACTCACAGAAATGTAGTTGGAAAAGGAAGCAGTATTTTGATAGCCTTCTTAGATAAGTGTTGATATTCTTTGATAGACGCTAAAACTCGACAACTGGTCGTTTCTTAAAGGTTACTTGCAACATGGAATCAAAAATCTTACAGGTGAACATGTACTCTGTACATTCATGAGAGAACACGAGCAAAAAAGGGCAAACAATGTCTTAGCATAATTTTGAAAATGGGTTTGACCTTACAGATCCTCTGAAAGGAGATGAAGGACCTTTGAGTCCACACCACACTATGAGAACCTCACCTTAAAGACACAAATTGTCTTATGACGTGTAATCGGTGGAGTAAAAGCAACACCATGTGAAACTTAAGGAAGAAGGTGAAATAACCTTACAAAGAAGGAATGGAAGAAATCAAATGCAAACAAATCATTCATCTCATCGTCTATCTCCATATCCTGGGAACTAGAAGACAGACACTGTAAGTCAGGATTGCAGAGAAATGGCCTTAGCTGGAGTCTTGGAATAGTGGTTACACCATAATGGCTCAAACATCTCCGAGAAGGTAACTTTTTCAACAACATGTAAGAACTCTTGGGTGAATTGTAAAGATATTTTTATTGCATCAGGACTGTTCATAACCAGCCCTAGCCCTTTACACCAGTCTGGCGTATCACACACAATGAACCTACTTACCAATAGAGGTGATGCCTACGACCTGCTTCATTTCACTCTAACCTGCTCCCTCCTCCCTGTGGTCTCCACCAGCCCCTGACCCAGGCCTTCAGATCCTGCATTCATTTCTGTTCTTGTTAGAATCAGTGAGCATCTCTGCACTCCTTTCTTTTTTCTTTTTGAGACGGACTCTTACTCTGTCACCAGGCTGGAGTACAGTGGCGCCGTCTCGGCTCACTGCAACCTGCGCCTCCCAGGTTCAAGCGATTCTCCTGCCTCAGCCTCCCGAGTAGCTAGGACTACAGGTGTGCGCCACCATGTCCAGCTAATTTTTGTATTTTTAGTAAAGATGGGGTTTCACCATGTTGGCCAGGCCGGTCTCGATCTCTTGACCTCATGATCCACCCACTTTGGCCTCCCAAAGTGTTGGGACTACAGGCGTGAGCCACTGTGCCTGCCCGGCTTTCACTTTCTTTGAAGACCGTGGCTCTTTCTGCTACTAACTGCCTCGAGTAGTCTTCCTACCCCATCCTCCATGCCAGTTTCAGCCCCTTACACCCAAGCCCTGACACACAGATGGATGAGGATGGGTGCAACTGTCTTGAATGGGTCATCTGAAAGAAACAGATGTTTTTCAATCTTCTTGTACAAATTTTTCTTTTTGCCTGTTTCTTAGCGTAGCACAACAGAGAACGTGGAAATAAGTCATTTTCATGCTATTAAAACATTTAGGAAACAGGCTTCTACGGTAATTAAACTAATGAAGATGACCCTAGATTGAAGAAACAGCAATTAGAGTTGACTGAATAGGCATTAGGGGAAATGAAGACATTCACATTCAAAAAAAGATGAGGTTTTTAAATAAGAAATCAAATTAATAATAGCCCAAACTCTATCAAGCAGGAAAGAGCTTCTAATGACTCAAAGAAGACTTGGAGACATATGTAGATTGATTTATCATATTCAAGTGAATACAAAAATCATGGTATCCTATCATGAAAACATGAAGGGACAGACCGAAGGACAGTCAAAAAGAAGAAACTGGCTAACTAAATACAACCTAAACCAAAACAGAAAGGCTTTTCTTTGAAAAAAAAATTTTTTTCCCATGTAAATTTTTAGTTGTTATTTTCCAAACATCAACAACCAGCTTTTAAAGTGGCAACTCAAATCCACTGCAATAAATAAATGCAATTCAGAAACCCCATTCCAGTGGTGCAAGGCCCCCATCACTGCCCATCTGGCTCCCTTGAGCAAAGAACTGTGTGGCCCTGGTGTCAATCAAGTGATGGCATAATCAGAAGATTTCTATCTGCAGTTTGAGTAGATTTATGTTACTCATTAGCAGTGACAACAGTTATTACTGGCTTCTTTTCTCTTTTTTTTTTTTTTTTTTTTTTTTGGAGACAGAGTCTTACTTTGCCACCCAGGCTGGAGTGTAGTGGTGGGAGCTCATCTCACTGCAACCTCCACCTCCCAGGTTCAAGTGATTCTAATGCCTCAGCTTCCTGAGTAGCTCGGATTACAGGCGTTTGCCACCACACCTGTCTAAATTTTGTATTTTTAGTAGAGATGGGGTTTCACCTTGTTGGCCAGGCTGGTCTCGAACTCCTGACCTCAAGTCATCTGCCCGCCTTGGCCTCCCAAAGTGTTGGGATTACAGGCATGAGCCACTGTGCTTGGCCCCAACTGGCTTATTTTCTATCAAATCCAGTGTGTTGGCAGAATCTGTATGTCAGGCTCTCTTTTTTACCTTATAGATTCCAGAGGCCACAAATGGTGGGGGGGGAAGGCTAACATAAGGAGGAGTTTTCTCAAATGCCTTTTCTAGGCTACAATTTTTACATAAAGGCTGATTAAGTGGTTTGCTGGGACCTGGAGCTGCCCAGGGAATTTCTGCCCACTCTGGAAGGCCACTGGTGTCCTGAGTGTTGCCCAATCACCAGTACCAAGTGCTCTGTGAAGCTGTGAAGGCCACTGGTGGGGGAAAGAAGGAATATGCTCATTCCTGGTATTGCTGTTGCTATTAATAAACAGGGCTTTATGGATTAAAAGGTGACAGAGCTATGACATTATTAACATTAATTCTTCTTCATTAACTCACCTTTGAATTTTTTTAGGTTTTTTTTTTCTTTAGGACACATAAGCTCAGCCAAGATTGAAAGGCTTCCTTGTATAACTAAAGTACAATATTTCTATGTCATTATTGTATATAGCCTTGAGTAATCACAATTAATATGATTTTTAATGCACAAATTAAATGTGCTATAAAATGTAATGATCATCACGCAGGATTTTGATCATTATTATTAGGTGAAACCTTAGAAAACATTTAAGCCTATCATGGGTCCTAACAGCTTTTTATTTTAATTCTACAGATTTGGGCATATTGGCTGTTCAGAGAGAGAAAACCAAAACTTTCTCTTTTTTCCATCTGGCTATGACTGCTTTTCATAGCTTATTTTTTCCACACTCACCCCTAAAAAATGCACTGGAGCTGAGCTATTGTAAGAAAGTGTCAGATTCAAAGGATTATATCATTGACTATCTGCTATTTCACAGGAGAACTGAACTGTCTGACTTTTTTAAAACTTCGAATGGTCTTTTATAGTAGCAAGACTTTATCAATAGTGACTTAGTGTTACAGGCGACTTGGCTCATAAAAAGTTAAAAGCTTGAGAAATTAACTTTGTCTCAGAAAACATGGAGTTGTAAGCAACCTCCAGCTGTAGAGGCAGAGAACCAAAGATCAGAGAAATGTGCCAAAAAATACATTTCAGACCCCGAGCAAAGAGAATAGTAAGAGCTGGTGTCAGCCCATCGTGGTGCCAGGCCGAGCTAGCTGGTAAGTTCTCTGGTAAAGAAAACGCTTTTCTGGGACGACTATAATGGGTACTCTGTGAGCTCCAGGGCCTGGAGTTGCTTTTCGACAGATGACTTTGTTCCTTCTTTACATTGTAAAGTTCAGTTTATATTTTTGTAGAAATACATTCTTGAAATTTCCAATGAAAGTGCTGACTTGGCTGCATTTTTATTTCATTCTAATTGGAAGAAACGAGCCCTAGCTTGTGTGAAAAAGAGAAGGTTACAAAAACTCATGTTCATTTTGGAAACTTTTATTAAATATTCAAAACCGAATGAAAGTGATCTAGTTCTGAAAAAGCAGGGTCATATTTAGAATTAAAAACAAAAACCAAGTTGAGAGAGATCAAAAGACAAAAGGAATTCACTAACCGGATGAAAGTTAAAAACACGGTATATATAATCTCATCACCTGAGGTACGCTGACTTAATAGCAGCAGCGCCAACAAAAAAAAGTGAAACCATAATGGGCTCCCATCTCTCCAAGAGCAAATCAATGCCTCATTGTGAAAAGAAACCCACAAAGAGATGGTGATTTTACTTTTATTTCAAAGACCAAATAAAGTCTTGGGTCCTACAAGCAAGTTTTAACACTGAAACAAGATATTTTGAATAATTTTGCTAACTTTTGCTGTCAGTCTGACTCATAAAGGACTTTACTTTCTTCAACGGTCAAGGAGGCTCCATTCAGAGGAATCGTGTGGCAGAGACAAAAGGGCAGTGTGGCAAAGAGGAACCTGTAATGATGCACTAGGCAATTACAGCTATTTCTTTCAAACTTGTCTTGTTAAATTTACCTTCCTCTCCAGATGTCATTAACTCACCCTCCATTAAAACATCTGAATGCCAAACAGTACGCTATTCTTCACAACGTGACCATCAGGAGCAGGCTATGCTGGAATTGTATTCCGTTCCAATTGGCTGCTCTAACAGATTACCACAAACTTAGTGGCTTAAAATAACACAGTTTTATTCTCTTACAGTTCTGAAGGTCAGACGTCTGAAATGGGTCTCACTGGACTAAGATCAAAGTGTCCACAGGGCTTCATATGCTTGGGAGGCTCTAGGGGAGAATCTCTTTCCTTGCCTCTTCCAACCGCTACAGGCTGCCTGCATTCCTTGGCTCATGGCCCCTTTCTCCATCTTTGAAGTCGGCAATGGCTGGTTATTTCTCACATCACATCTCTCTCATTGACTCTTCCTCCTCCCACTTCCACTTATAAAGGCGCTGTGATTACACTGAGCCCACTAAGATAATCTAGGATAATATTCCTATTTTAAACTCAACCAAGAACCTTAATTTCATCTGCAACGTAAAACCCCCTCTCCATGTAACGTAACATTTTCACAGGTTCTGGAGATTAGGACATACACATCTCTGAGAGGCTGTTATTCTGCCTACCACAGTTACCAAGAATAAAACGAACATTTGCCTTCATTAATTTTCAACATAAAACATTCTGACACATGAAAAGCGCCTTTTACTTATTTTCGTTAAGTGACTTTAACATCATCTCAAAAGGTCAGGACTCATAGCTCTCCTTTGCTGCTAAGTGTCCAGCCGTAGCTTCTCCACATCCTCACCTTTAAAGTGGGATTAGTATGGAGACCATGCCCTTGCTTTTTCTTCTGTCCCTTCCACCTCTATGTCTATGATTCTTTCTATATTTTCACCTAAGAAAGTCAGAGCCTTCTTCTCCCACTAAAAATACACAGTTGTGCTGCTCTGAATATAACTCCCTTTCTCCAGCAAGTGTAAATGCAAAATCCATCGCTCAAAGAATTTGGCAAGACCCTCATTCAACAAATATTAACTCAACACCTACTATGTGCCAGCACAGCATGTCCAGTATTGAACAAAAGTGGCATACTCCCTGCTCTTATTGGGGTTAGCATGGCATTTTCCAATATTTCCTGGGGGGATACAGCGGCAAGCTATTTTCTATTATTTATGCCCCATTTCCTTTCAATACATATGTGACAGCATATGACTAAAAGCACATATACAACAGGAATCTTTACAATTAAGCGGTATGTAATAAAAAGTTATCGTTCTTGTGACAGGTGAGGACCTGGACTGAGACAGACACTGGAAGCAGAGTTTCTATGTTTTGTACTGGACACCACAGAGCACCAAGTGCTTTCCAATACACCAGTTCCCTGATCCACTTACAACGGGGTCAGGTACGGAAAATATTATGATCAACCCCAACATGCAAGCATGAAATTCAAATCCAAAAAGCTTCAGTAACTTGGCTAAGGCCATAAAGTAGGTGGCAAAGCCCAGGACTCAAACTCAGGTCTTCTTAGTCCAAATGGTTTGCTCTCTTCGCTTCTGTCCTCTTGATGCTAGTGGCTGACGGTCCTCCTTCCTAGCTTCTGGGATGGCAGGCAACTTTTCCTTTTTTTTTTGAGACAGAGTCTCACTTTGTCACACAGGCTGGAGTGTACTAGTACGACCTTGGCTCACTGCAACCTCTGCCTCCCTGGTTCAAGTGATTCTCCTGCCTCAGCCTCCCAAGTAGCTGGGATTAGAGGCAGGCACCCGCACACCTGGCTTTAGTAGAGACGGGGTTTCACCATGTTGGCCATAGATAATAGTCAAATACCAAACAATGGAGCAATACAGAAGTTGTTATAGCCATTAAAATGAGACTTTAAACTCCTGACCTCAAGCAATCCACCTGCTTCGGCCTCCCAAAGTACCACTTTTCCTAATTTTTGACTCCCCTTCCTTTCTGTGTACTTCTTACTATCTCCTGACTACAAGGCACTTTTCCGATACATTCCTGTCTTCTCACAGCCTTCACTAGCTATCCTTTTAAAATGAAAACGAAATCTACCTGCCACGATCTCACAATGAGGAACTTCATTCCCCAGAGGGCCACATTCCCATCTCTCCCCAGCAGTGCATCAGGAACATCCTCCCACCATGGGAATGACACAGCTGTGCTCTTCTGCTTCATTCTGACCTCAGCTATATTCCCTATTTTCCTCCCTGCCACTGCCTTCCAACCTGATAACCTTGAAAGCACTGAACTCCTGTCTCTCCTTTATGCCATGTTTGGCCAAGACCTCATGTTCGGAGTCAGGTGGTTATCCCAGCTCTGGTGAGGCCACTCCCTGTGAATCTCCACTTGCAGGCTGCACCGTGTTCTCCAAACTCCACCTCTGCCTCCTCACCAGGCAAGAACCAAGACACAGCCCAGTGAAGATCTTCCTTCCAAAGGGAGCACTAAAGACAGTGTTGGCAAATAAATGAAGATGTATTGACCACAGAATTTCCACAGCGAATATGACAGGCAACCCGTAGATTCTCGGTAGCCATCAAACTGAAGGAGGAGGGTATAAAAAACTTTTAACTGCCACATACCATGTAGCTTGCTAAATTAAGTGAGTCACTAAATCTCATTGGACTTTGAAAGCTAAGTCTTTGAAATGGACAGTATATAGAGACATTTCCTAGAAAACCCCAAAGAAGGGTGCTGAATGAACATGGTGAGACGTGGTGATGATTTCTAGAACATAGAGACCAAACACAGCCCCTGTGCCCTTCATCTTCCTGAGGTTATTGTGCCTGCCTCAGAGGAGTGGCCTGCTGCTCAAGTGCAGCCTGACAGTGCAGGGGCAAATTCCACCCCCTCCCGATCCCAATCTCAGCTCCGCCTCCCACAAAGGACGCGTCGGAAGCAGGCACATGCCATAGATTAGGCAGCACCAAGCAACACTTTGCAAACAGCTTGTAAACATCAATGCCATACGAATCTGTGATGGCCAATCAGGATGGCAGGGTGCTCTCCAATTTGGAACTCTTGTTATTGGAAACCGGAGGAAGCAGGCCCATGGCAAGGAAGTAGCACTGGAAGAATGAGCACGCGTGCACACACACACACACACACACACACACACCCCACCCCACCCCACCCCCCCAGAATTAAGGCACAGAGGCCTGACCTCTTTATAACAGAAATGACATGCTTCATCTTTTCTAAAAGGTGGGGCTGCTGTTAAGCTTCTTTTCGCCATTTCCTCACTTTCCTAGTACTCAGAGCAGTCTGAAGGTAAAAATGGGCACCTAATAAACATCTGTTGAAATAGGTTGATGATTGTTTTATTCTAAGTTAGGCTCCAGTCTGTCTCTACCAGGGCAGTCAGAGGACTAAGGATAAATGTTGACTATTTAACAAGGATGTTGTAAATATATGAGTTCCTTAAAATGTCTGTAACGGAAAGTGATCACTCTGCAAAATAATTTTTAAGTCTTTTATATATATATATATATATATATATATATATATACACATATTTACAGGCATGCTTAATGTCCTAATGTGTTTTAAGAAAACATAGTTTTATACTCAAAGATGTTTATGACAACATTAATTATAAGTCAAATACCAAACAATGGAGCAATATAGAAATTACTATAGCTATTAAAATTATATTTATTAAAAAAATGCCTTTGGCCATAAGCTCACACCTTTAGCAGGATGGGCATTTCACAGGGCCTCCTGAGAATTGTCAGGTTAGGTATTCTCATCCCTGTGAGGTTTCCCTGCTCATTTTAAAATAATGTAATTTGATGGCTACTGAAGATTTTTTACTCTTTCAAAACTTTGCTTTTCACCAAAGCACATATATTTAAAAATATATACATCCAATCTTGGCTCTTTGGAACTTCAGATGGCAACAGATAACTCACATCAGAAATGAAAGTGTAGTATTTCAACACCCCAATCATGCACCCAGGAAATACTGCTATCTCAACCAGATTTAATGTTGATGACTTCAAGACCGTTTCCATTAGCTATGTTCTGCTGGGTTTGTTGATGTTGTTGTTGTTTTGCTGTCTCGAGGGCCTGAGTGAATTTTCAGTGCACAGGTAGCTTGCCTTCTGTACAGCAGATACTCAAGCTGACTGATCTTCATCCTGTGCTCAGGGAAGCTACCACTGCTGTAATTGTCAAGTGAAAAAGGGAAATTAACATCACGAACAACACTATTATTTTAAAGCAGGAAAAATAGCTTGTTAAAGATCAGTTTCCAAGTAGAAAGATTTAACTGTTCTTAAATCCAATATCAGACAGATTGGAAATCTGAAAGGATTTTGAGCATGAGGTAAAAATGGCTGAGCCACCCTCACTTGGTATCCACTGATAGAACTGCTCACAAATAAAACACTGCAATGCACAAATCCAATACGTTAAAGCAGTCTAGAAATGCACATTAACAGAGACAGCTTCAAAGACACTGGTAATATTCTGTTTTTTAGGCTAGGTGGTAGGCACAGGGGTATGCATATTATTAATCTTTAACAATACATATTAATAAGTGTTATATACTTTTTTGTATGTGTGATAGGTTTTATAATTTTTAAAAGATCAGAAGTGCAATAGAAACTCAAACTTTAAAAGTGCATATTAGATAGAACATACATTTAAGTCAGGGAGCCCTTTTTTCTTCATTTAGGATTTATAAGCATTCATAAAATTTCAGAACTACAAAAGATTGAAGATCATCTAATCTAATGGTTTTCCAATGACATCCCAGAAATAAAAGTCTATCTTGCATGGAAATGCCAACAACTCCTTATTCAGGGCTGTGAGTTTTCTTAGTATAGGAAGCTCATTTTGTATGGCAGAAGAGTGATCCTAAATCTCCACATACCTAACACCACCATTCCTGGTTCTTCCTTTCTTTCTTGATTCAAGAGCTCCTTCCCAATTGCTTCAATAAAGATATAGACTTAATTTGTGTTTCTTCAATAAATTCAGAGAGAAAGTTACAATGTGCATTAAAGAGACATATTCTTGTTAAAAGGCATTGTGGTAAGTCACCATTCTTGTTGGTGGATTCCAGCACCTTTAAACACCAAAAACTGGAAGAGCAAGCAAGAAGCCAATGGCTAATTCTACCACAGACAACTATGCTCAGCAAGGGTGAGCTAAGGGAATGAAGTATACAATAAAATAATGGAAATACAAATGTTCTTTTTTATTTTTTTAAAAAAGGACTTCTAGGATGCTGAATGCACCAAACGTAAAAGAACTGTAATGTCCCTGGGAATGAATGATATAGCTACTTATTCGTAGAGTAGTATGGAAACACGACTCACTTGCTCAATCATTTCTTTGGCTACAGGCCAAATGCCTGTACAACCATTTAAAAAAATCAATTTCACAGGCTAATGAGCATGGTGGGAGCCAGAGCTATGCACACTGGACTACAAGCAGAACTGGGCACCATCAGCTTTATAAGCTGATCAGTTGCTACTAGCTTGAAGCAAGAGGTAGCTATTGCTAAGTCACTAGACAGCTCATTTAGGCCAGAGTTAAAAATCCATATCATAAAGCTGCCTGCATTATACAGGGTTTACAGTATTTTCAGGTTTAATTATCTTAGGGCTAATAAAAAGTAAGATATAAAAACAATGGGACATACTAAAGTAGTTATGGCACTACAACTAGCTTTGTTTTTAAATAAATCATGAGATTTCTCTATTCACTTTGTCTCAGCAACTGGGAACCACCAACACCCTTGATGGAGATGCTATGAGCTAAAGGAAAACCCAACAGTCTTAGGCTCTGTATAAGATGTGCCTCTGTGGCCCCAGTATGTTCATGCCAAGTCACATGGTCCTGGCCACTCCCCCATTCACCACTGGGGTAGGCACCTGAGTAAAGGAAACAACTCTCTGAGTAACCAGAAACCTACACCAGTGTTCCTCAAACTCTAATGTGCAAATAAATCACCAGCGGGTTTTGTTAAAAGGTAGGCTGGGATTCAGTAGGTCTGCGGTAAGACCTGAGCATCTGCGTTTCCAACGTCATCTCAGATGGTGTCCATCATGCTGGTCCCCAGTGTGCACTTGAAGTAACAAAGATCCAGACATTTAGCCTGACAGGCATGAATTGAGAAAGAATGTGAGAAAGCAAATGTCTTAAGTCTCCAAAGCTTCCCAATTCTAGCCACCCCCTACCCCCAGGGCTGGGAAGGTTTCTGTCCATAGGGCTACTCATGCCTTTCCCACAGAACATTTTTATATTCTTACAATAAAGCCCCATTTCCTTAAGCTACTTGTACTAGTTTCTGTTCCACACAGCTAGAAGAGTCTAGAACAGACAGGAAAGGAAGTATCTTCATCCCCAAAAGCCACTGTCTGTGCCATCCTAGTGTTTCTGGGTGTGGGGGTGTGTGTGTGTGTGTGTGTGTGTGTGTGTGTGTGTGTGTGTGTGTGTGTGTGTGTATGTGTTAAGGCAGTCCTCTAGCAATGGGAAAATACATTATTCTGGGTTGAAAATAAGGAAATGGACTACTGATATGCTTCCTCTTTGCACAGTGACTTCCCACTTCATCCTAAGGGAATAATCCAAACCTGGAAAGATGTCCCAAGTAAAAGGGCATTGATTCCATGATTATCTAATTCATGGCCATGTAGTCCCACACTCCTCTTCTAAACCAGAAGCCCCTCCTCTGGGTCTAGCCCAACTGAGAGAAGCAAAGAAGTCCCTGGTACCAGGCAGATCCCAGGATCCTGTTGTCTCTGTCCTGCTTTCTCCTTTGTTTCTACATTGCTTCCCTCAATTTTCTCTCCACCATGATTGCCAAATGCCTTTGAAGTTTTCTTCTTTCTCCAATGACTTAGCACCATCAACTTATCCCAAAGTTTCTAAGTCATTCTAGCCAGACTATAGCTTTACAACCCTAATACCCATATTAGTTCTTAGGATGGTGATATAAGAGTGTCTGAGGAGTCAGAATATTCTCTCCAAGTCATCAACCTTGGTTTCTGCCTAAAATAGCAATTCCTTATACACAGACAAAAGATTCAATTAAAAGTGCTTTATAAATTCCAATACTGAAGCCTCCAGGCGAGCCCCTGGCTATGCAGTCCACTGTTTAAACGTAACAAATTCCACTAATTTCTCTAACCCTACCATACCTAAGTCAAGTGATGGCCCTTTGATTTACATGAAGATAAAAATATTTGTACAATAGGCGTTAAAACCGTAGGCTTTAAAATGTGGCTGAGTTTCTGTTGAGACTCATATTCCTGTTTTTCATCCCCACCCAATATCAATGAATCAAAAAGGATAAAGGAGAAGTCCAGAAGGAAGCAGGAGACTAACACCAAAGACGAACCAATAGCGTGACTGTGACAATAATATGAGTGACACCGTTTTATTTATAAGCTGAACTCTCCCTACTTCCACAATGGATTTAAAATGGCTCAAAATAAACACATGAGCAGGATAGTTGAAATAAAGAAAAAAAGAGCTAATCCACATGGAGGAAAGGAGAGACAACTACCAGGAAATAGAGATGAGAGTTATTGTAATGAAGCACTAATTTTGGCTTCAAGCTTTAGGAAACCAAAGCTAAAAAGGAAACAGGATAGGTTACGAATTCTCAATTTCATAAATGAAATTGAAATGTGGAAGCAGATGGATTCGTCAGGAGGGACCGTCCATTTTCTACTGCTGAGCTCAAAGAGGAATTTATGGCATAGTCCCCTCCATGAAATACACTAAGAAATAAGGAATGGCAATTTCAGCTGAAGCCAGATGGCCATTTCTCCCTGTAATTGTTGGTAGAAGCCAAAACCCAGATACTGAAATGCAGCTCAGTCAAGGCATAGCTATGCATAGCTGAGTTGATGCGGTCTAAGCATGCTGTTTGCTGGTGCTAATATGATAAAATGCTAGTTCTTGGAGAACCTGGAGAAACCGATGACTAACCTGCCCTGCAGATTATCTTCCTCAAGAAAGGATTAAGGGTGTTGGTGAGCATTTCAAGTGCAGTGTGTCAGAACGGTTGGCCAATGTTCTGTCAGAAAATCAAAGAGTCCTGCCCCCCAATAAAGGGGCTTTCACCTTCATCAGTGAATCCTACAGACGAGACCCATATTATTTTTGAATAGCAAGCTCTCAGTATGTTTTCCATCCTAAACAGTTAGATGCCAACTCCAAGTTCTGAACAACAAAGAAAACAATTTTAGTCTAGAAAATTGAGGGCAAAGGCTATGTGGTGGCTAACTCAATCACAAAAGCACTGCAGCATGGTTCCAGTAGAGTAAGAAATTCTGAAAGAAATTATATTCTGTTGACAGTTCACTGAATTCCAAGTAGCTCAGTCAACGGAAGCACTGGATGAACTTAGTAAAGATCTGTTTCAGGAATAAACAGAAAAACAAAAACAGTACAACAACAAAACCCTGGAAAATACCTTCCAAAGATGCCAATTTCAGGCGTGAGGCAGTTAATGGTGGAATATTATTTCTTAAGCAGTTGCCTCACTAGACTGCCTGGGTTTACAATAGTGACATGCTCAGGAAAAGGTGCCTGGTTTTCGTTTGCTCTGGGAAAACCAGGCATCTAACTTGCCCCCAAACAGAAAAGGACATTTAGCTATAATTTAAAAAGAAGAAAGAAAGACCAGGCCACAGCTTTGCTTCCTGAATTCTAAAACTGAAATTTGATCTGCCAAAAGGTTGTCATTACTCACTGCAGCCTGGCAGTAGGAAATGATGTGGTAAAAGGTTTGGAGTAGAATTAAAAGTAGGATTAATGATCTGGGTATATACAGGAATACATGTCTCTTCTCTCCAGGATCCAAGACTACAAATCTATGAACCCTCTCAAAATTTTTATTTCAGATGAGGAGATCTCAGTGTTTTAAGAAGAAAAGAGGCACAGAGGTTTCAGAGGATGTATACCTATTAATTAACTTGTAGTGTGAAGAATAATCAGAAGGATCTATGCAATAAAAACTTAGGAATGTGTTGCTCTTGTTACCAATGACATCTGCATATCTGTGTAATACTTTAGTTTACAAAGTACTTTGTATTTTCACCTATGATACTGTCTCATGTAATTCTGACAATAGTCCTGTGAGTAGTGGTGCTGTCTCCACTGAATGGATGAGATGATTAACACAAGTCAACTGACCTGTCCAAGATCACAGAGCTAGACAAACAGCTGTGTCAAAATTAAAATTCAGGTTTTGTAACTCCAAATCCTCCATCATAAATATGAAGGCTCATTTCTTTTGAGGCAATCAAAGCAGTATAATATTTTTAATAATCTTCTCATAGGGCAGAGAAAAAATATTTCTCATGAAAACTTTGTGGGTCTCAGGTATCTTACCTACAGCTTCAAAAAGAAAAAATAAGGTGCACAGATTACTTATAATGGATGGCACCCAAAGATAAAAAGTCATCAGTTTCTGTCAGCAACACCTAATGGGTTGCCTTTATGTTGAGTTATATATAATCTTTTTTTAGTCCTCATTTCTTTAAATCATGTTTATTACTCCATATATAGGGTAATTTAACAATAGGAATTAAAGATTTTAAAAACAGATACAATATTTGGGAATGTCTATCAAAAATTTAAATGGGCATTAACCCAGCAATTCTTCTTTTGGGAAATTTTTGCTAAAGAAATAAGGACAGGGTCAGGTTCATGGCTCATGCCTGTAATCCTAGCATTTTGGGAGGCCACGATGGGAGGATCGCTTGAGCCCAGGAGTTCAAGACCAGCCTGGGCAACATGGTGAGACCCCCATCTCCATAAAAATACAAAAATTAGTTGGGTGTGGTGGCGCATGCCTGTAATCCCAGCGACTCAGGAAGCTAAGCGGGGAGGGTGACTTGAACCTGGTAGGTTGAGGCTGCAGTGAGCCTCTGCGAAATCACACCACTGTATTCCAGCCTGGATGACAGAGTCAGACCCTGTAGAAGAAAAGAAAAGAGAAAAGAAAGGAGAAGAGGAAAGAGAAGAGAGAGGAGGGGAGGGGAGAGAAGGGGAGGGGAGAGGAGAGGAGAGGAGAGGAGGAAGGAAAAGTATACACAAATGAAAATAACAGATGTTCCTGATAGTGGTGTTTATGCCAATAAATAAGATTGTCTATTTTATTTTCTACTTTGCCTTTATTTTCTCACTTTTTTTTTGCTGTGAGCCTATGTTCTCTTTAAAACCAGAAAAATAAAGCAATTTTTAAAAGGGGTGAGAGAGAGGAAGAGTAACTTTTGACAAAGCAAGTCTACTTTTTCCTAAGGAAGAGAGTCCAAAGAGTGCTTAAAAATAGGTAAACAAAAGAAGTACATTACAATATTTTTTAATAGTAAAAAGTTGGGACAAAACTAAATTCATAATTAAATTATGAATATAAAATTTAAATCTTACAATTAAATTTCATAATTAAACGAAATTCATAATTAAATTATGAATATAAAAAACTAAAATCATAATATCTACCAAGTGTAATACATTCATAGGATTAGCTATTACATAGTTATTAAAAATGCAATGCTTGCTTTTATTATTGAGGTAAAGACAGCCAATTATAAAATAGGATGCATACAGTATTATGGCATTCTGTATTTGCATGTAACTACTTATATATATTTGTAGAGGAAAAAGATTTAGAAGACTATGGCAATGTGGGATTAGCTTGGTAGACAGTATAACATACATAATAGCTATGTTAGGCAGGGACCCACAAACACACTGCCTAAGTTTGAACCCTGACTGTGTCATTTTCTAGATACATAATCAGAACCATGTTAACTATGTTTGTGCCTCAGTTTTCACATCATTTATCTCTATAAAACCTTTAGTTAGTCTAACAAATGCTCACATTGTGTCCCCAACAAGATTAGTCTCCCTGTCTCTTTCTTGCCTTTGTAGAGAAGAGCATCTTCCAAGACAGAACTCACTTTTTTTCTAAATTAGCATGACCCATCTGTCCTTCCTGCTCTAAACTGCTTTATTGAGACCAAGGAGCACAAGCTCAGGTGTCTATCAGGACTAGACAAAAGCAATGTGTGTTTAAGACCACGACAGGGGGCCAGTGTGATGGCTCACGCCTGTACTCCTAGCATTTTGGAAGACTGAGGTGGGCCGTTCATTTGAGCCCAGGAGTTCAAGACCAACCAAGGCAACATGGGAAAACCCCGTCTCTATTTAAAAAATACAAAAATTAGCTGGGCATGGCAGCACGTGCCTATAGTTCTGGCTACTCTGTAGGCTGAAATGGGAGGATTGCTTGAGCCTGGGAGGTGGAGGTTGCAATGAGCCATGATCATGCCACTGCACTCCCGCCTGGACAACAGGGTGAAACTCTGTCTAAAAAAAAAAAAGAAAGAAAAGAAAAGAAAGGTCAGGTGTGGTGGCTCACACCTGTAATCCCAGCACTTTGGGAGGCCAAGGCAGGTGGATCACCTGAAGCCTGGAATTTGAGACCAGCCTGATCAACATAGTGAAAACCTGTCTCTACTAAAAATACAAAATTAGTTGGGCATGGTGGCACATGCCTGTAGTCCCAGCTACTGAGGAGGCGGAGGCAGGAGAATCACTTGAACCTGGGAGGTAGAGGTTATGGTGAGCCAAGATCACGCCATTGCACTCCAGCCTATGCAACAAGAGCAAAACTCCATCTGGAAAGAAAAGAAAAGAAAAAAGAAAAGAGAAAGGCCACAACAGATAGAGAAATGTAGGAAGTGAGGCAAACTGAAGCGTGCCTACCTGTCTAATAGGGTGGCTTCTACATGCTAAACAGACTGTACCCCCATAGGAATCCATATTCAGTGCTGCCAAATCTTCCATTTTTCAAAAAAAGAATGAAACTCAGATTTTCAGGTGTCATTCCCCAAAGCTAATATAGACATATAGTGTTTCTTTGTTTTCTTTTTCAATAAAATGCAACGGGCATGAAACAAAACACTTCTGCACAGGACTCCCTTTCATGAGATCTGATTTAGAGGTCTGGACACAAGCAACAAAAGCCTAACAAATGAACACAGGAAGGCTATGAACAGAGAAGGCTACTTTTCAGAACCTGAAGCTTTTCTCTCCGGCTGGATATTCTGCATTTACCTCTCTAGAACCACTTCCCACCCTTCTCACCTTGCTGTGTGTCCTGGGAGGGCGCCCCCGCACATGATATCTTGTGGCTCCCTGGGGTTCATTTGGGTCCTCCAATGGGATGACCAGCAGAACCCTGAGGAGAGAAAGGCTGGGGCATCACCCCCTCAGCTCACTCCCTGGCAGGGTGATTTGTCAGTGGCTGTGATCTGCCCAAGGCCTCAGCTCCTAGGAAAGAAGGCCCTTCCTACTGCCTTTTCCTTGTTTCCTTTTTTTTGAGACACAGCCTTACTATATCACCCAGGCTGGACTGCTGTGGCATGATCTCGGCTCAGTGTGACCTATGCCTCCCAGATTCAAGTGATTCTCCTGTCTCAGCCTCCCGAGTAGCTGGGATTCCAGGCATGCACCACGCCTGGCTAATTTTTGTATTTTTAGTAGAGACAGGGTTTCACCATGTTGGCCAGGCTGGTCTCGAACTCCTGACCTCAGGTGATCCACCCGTCTCGGCCTCTCAAAGTGCTGGGATTACAGACATGAGCCACCACACCCGGCTCCTTTCCTTGTTTCTTTAGGACTAGGAGTGATGACGGCCTTCTGTTGTTATTTCTGGTATGCTTTGCCAACTCTTGTTGATTTCCCTGAATCCTGCCTACATCTTTGTTAGTAGCTCCTTTATTTAAGTCTCCTCAATTACTTCCTTTGAGGACACCATCTCTTTCCTGCCAGGACCTGACTGACGCTCTTCCTACGCCACATACCATGATCTAGTTACCACACTCAATAGACACGACCAAGATCCTTCCTTTCCAGACCTGGGAGTCCAATTCCATATAAGAAGAGATCTGCTAGTGAGGCCACTTCATTTCTATTTCTTCTAGGTTGAAAAGATACTATTTCTTGAATCTTTCATGAACTCTAATTTCCAAATCACAGTTCTGAATTACTAAGATCCTTAGACTATCAGTCCCATTCTGTAATAGTTAAAATAAAAGGCAAAAACCCAGTATCATTGCTTTAAAAATACAATTTGGAAATCATCTATGCTCCGTGGGACAAAGATCTTTTTCTTAGATTTTCCTAAAATGCCCACATAAGAATGTTAATTTTTGAATATAATTTTCAAATGAGAAATGCCACTTAAACATGTTATACTCAAGTTTTCCTCTCAGTTATCCTCACTCAGCACTGTTAGTACCCTGCTTAATCCGAGTATCTAAATATCTAAGTATCGTAAACTAAAAATCTGCATTAAGAGGGGCACTGGAGTGAACCTCTTCCCCTCTGAAGGCTGTTCTTGGTTCCTCATATTGCAGTTAGGAGTGTAAGGACATTAGTCCACCTTACTAGATTTTTTAGTTCATTTAATCATTTATTCAATTTTAGTTCATTTAATCGCAGCTACTGGGAAATCACCCTGCCAGGGAGGGAGCCAAGGGGGTGATGTCCCAGCCTTTCTCTCATCAGGATCGTGCTGGCCGTCCCGTTAGAGGACCCAAATGAATCCCAGAAAGCCACATATACATATATTAAACATACACATATATAGATATTGAATAAATTGTTCAACATATACATATATACATATACATATATTCAACATATGCCTATACATTCAATGTATACATATATTGAATAAATTATATATTTATGTATATAGCACTAGCCCTGTACCCATTTTGATTCTGGGGCTATGAAGGTAAGAGGACTCTGACCTCAAGGAATTCAACATTTATGTGATTGTGTACTTATAGGATCATAAGATCAGCCTTTAGTGAAGATGTGTTCAAATGTGAGAAGAATATCAATGAGATTTGCTTAGATAGTCTGTAGAGAGAACTCAAGTGGCTATACGTGAGAAGTGACCTTTATGTTGGGAAATAAAGATGAGAGGGGTGTTATCAGGTGGTAGAGAGGAAGGTATTCCAGATGAATGGAAAAGCATTTCCAAAACACCAAAGCATGACAGGGGCAAGTTTTATAAGTTAGTACTCCTAATACGCATGGCACAGAGTAGGTGTTTTTTCAGTGAATTAATAAAATGGGATTTCACATGCAAAAATGTACCGTCGTCATTATTTAAAGTCCCGTTAGGATAGCAAGATAAGCAATCATTCATGTTTGGCCCTAAACTGGAAATAGGCCTTAAAAGATGTATTATGTGAAGTGGTTCCAAAATTTAAAAAGTGCTAATGTCAGCCATGCATATTTCTGTCACTTAAATTCCAATGCAAAAAGTATGCACCAATGCGTTGCTGCTATGTTAGTATGGCTGAGACTAGTTTAACGTTTTAAATTCATTCATGATTTAGTCATCTAGTTGTAGTGACTACATTAATGTGTTTCCAAGGGAAAAAGTACAACCACCAATTAAATCTGGTTCAGTGATAAAAATCTAACTCTGAATACTAATAAAAATTTGGGCTTTTACACCTCCCTTTTCCTAAGCTTTCCCTTCCACTGCAATTTCCATACCCAGCAAGTTCTGTCCTGGTGTTTGTACTTATCATCTTACTTCTAGCCAGGAGAAACTGCATGTGGTCTGTATACTTCAAAGGTCTGAATACGCACTGATTATCTAATTAACACCTGCAATTTTAAAAGTAGCTTTTTTTTTTTGAGACAGTCTCATTCTGTCAGCAAGACTGGAGTATAGTGGCATGATCATGGCTCCCTGCAGCCTTGATCTCCTGGGCTCAAGCAATCCTCCCACCTTGACCTCCCAAAGTGCTGCAATTATAGGCATAAGCTACCGTGCTCTGCCAAAGAGTGGCATTTTCGTTCTGTACCTTATGTACAGAACTTATGTACACTTAATAGGCAGAAAGAAAACCAAGAAGAGCATACACAGAGCTGTTAACAGTGTTCATGTAGTGAGAAGGGCTGTGGTTATGGAAGATTTTTACTTTCTATGTCATCTACCTCCATTATAAATTTATGAAAATCTACTTTTTTAATAGCAATCATATTTTACTTGTGCAACAGAAGAACCAAAGACGTTTTCTTAGAGTAGGTAGGTAGGCACATGAGTCATCTTCCTGTATATGATCTGGTCGGGAAATTTCAACAAATACTGCAGAAGAAATCTCATCAGAACTAGGGCAACAGCAATTCTTCCGTCCTTTTCACAAGGCACCTTTTCATCCTCCCATGCCTCTCACCTGGCCAGATCGAAGAAGACCATCTCTCCCCACTTCCTGAGAATGCACCTCCTTAAAAGAGGAGCTGCTGGGGTGTTTTTAAGACCAAATATACTTACCAAAATATACATTTAAATCAGCTAGGGAAAACCCATTCGTACATATTTGTTTCAAGTACACTTTTAGCTTCAATAGTGACTACTCCAGCCTGTATAAAGGGACCATTTTCAATCAAAATTAAGTGAAACTAAGCATTTGTAAAATATTTTTCCATAGGGCAAAGATGATAATTTACAGGGTTTCATTTCTCCTGATATCGTTTCCTCTTTGCTTCTTGTACTTGCCCCTAAATCGCCCAGAAAGTAAATATCATCTTCTTATATTGCCAGTTTTCAGTTTTATCAAACAAATGAATAGAAAATCCTGTTGTTATAATTCACTGAGACCCATTCTGGCTAACACAAGAAATAGTTGATGGATGGAGAAAAGAAAATGACAAAGAAACCAGCCAGAGATATGAAATATAATAAAAACCCCAGAATATGAGACTAATACTAATCAAGAATTACTTAATGATGAAGAAATTGATTAGGTTCTCCAGGAAGCAAGAATAATAATTATGACCAGAAGAACAAAAACATAAGCATCTATAATTATAGAAAATTAGAAATCATCTAAATTTTTAGCAACAGAGAAATGGTTAAATAACTTATATATCATCCAAAAAATGAATGGCATGCATCCATTACAAACAATGTATTCAGAATGGCAGAATGCTGATAATGACTGAAGCTGAATGTTGGGTATATAGGGGTTTATTATATCGTTCTATTTTTTGTATGTCTAAAATTTTCCATAAAACATGTTTTCTAAGACTAGTGACATTGGAAAATGCTCATGATACAACATAAGTGAAATGTAGAAAGAAAAAGCAAAATACAAACTGTAAAAAGTACATGATTCCTATGTTGTGAAAAACATACATAAACATTAAGGAGGCAGCATAGAAGGAAATGCTCTAAAATGAGAGGCAATGAGTGGCTTCGGCCGGCAGAATCAATGATGATGACTTCCTTCTTTTATTTCTCTGTATTTAAAAATGTGCTAACAATGAAAATGTTTCACTTCAGTACTAAGCAAAATGATAGACAAGAAAGGATACATACTTGGAGAAAGAAGACAAGAAAGTGCAGACCACGCGTGTGAGCTTGCCAGACGCAAAGTGTTTGTAGACACTGCATGGGCTGAAAAGAAGACTGAGACAAGTTTATCATAGGAAAGGAGCTTACACGCCATTTGAGGAGACAACTTAAACATAAGATGCTCGGTGCTACCAGGCTGTAGGTAAATGTTGAGGGCTTTCTTACAATTGCTAGGGCAGTTCAAAAAACTACAAAGTTACAGAGCTATGGTGGTCAAGAAAGAATGAACAATGACCTCACCCAGCTGCCAGGGAACAGGGCTCTGATGGGTGGGTGGGACACGCAAGGGGAAGGGGAAGATGGGGGGAGCTTTAAGGAGGAAGGGCAGTTTAAGCTTAAGGCATGCACACATGGAGGAAAACGGAAAATGGCACACAAAGCAAGTCACTTTGGCTGAAACAGGGTTCGTGGAGAAGAGTGGTAAGAAATATGGCTGCAAAACTAGGTTAGAGTGAAGGTTTTCAGCCCCATCAGACTCCATGCCCCCTTTGCAATCCTGGAATGAGAAATCACAGCCAATATAAGCTAATCTGCATATAATTTTAATAAATCTATGCTATGACCTAGTTGCAATATAAAGAAGAAATAAAAGGAAAAGAACTTTTCACAATACAAGATACATTACCCTATGTAAATGTTCCAGTGCAAGAGCTCTAGAAGACACAAGGAGGCGGTCAGCCCCTTGCCTCTAGGCTCCAATCACCATGAATGGGGCAGCTACCCATGCTGACTGATACACCAATTTCAAAATCACAAGGAACGATGCCAACATGGGAAATGACTCCCGGTAAAGTATTGAAAAAAACAAAATACAGGCTTCCCTCCATTTAAATTGTGCAAAAAATACCTTTTTCTTATAGAGATCATTTAGGCTCTGATGACTACCAATAGATTTTTTCATTCCTCTGTTGCCCAGTGGGCATTTGAAAGTCAAGTGGGATGAAGGCAATTGCCCTGTACATTGCCTGACTCCTAGCACCCTTGGCAATACCCATTAAATGCCAATGGCAAACCATCCATTAACACTGTGAAAACCACAAATATACCCACAAATTTCTAAAGTACCCCTAGAGGCTAGGACTCCCCTTGCTGAAAACCACTGGGTTAGAGCTAGAGCCAGCATTTCTCACCAGGGGCACCACTAGCATTCTGGGCAAGGCAGCTTCTCTTGCGCATGGCTAGCTCATGTATCACACGATGTATCCCCATCATTCTGTGCTAAAAGCCAATCATGATGACAGCCAGAAAAATAGCCCCTCATTCGTCCTCTTAGGATGCTACCTTTGAAAGACTATGACCAAGATCTCAGAAGGTTTGAGTGACAAGCTGCTGCAGCAACTGAGGGGGAGAGTCTGAGGTAAGACATTCTGATTATAAAATGTTTAAATCCCTCTATGACGCAGCTGTCAGAGAACTAAGTTTCAGCGTCACGTGATTATTAAAGCAGAAAAAGAAAACTATAATAAAAGTACCCTTGAACATTTACTAACATTTGACTATTTCTCAAACCCTAAGGGGTCCTTTGGCTACTTCTGGAAGGAGCTAAGTGCTGGAACGCATGTTGCCTGGTAGTCGGGAATACACAGCTCATCAGTTGAGCACACTCATGGGAAGGTCATGAAAAGAATGCAGTGTCACTCCTTAGAAGGGCTCAGCACAACTGAAAGATTACCACCAGCTAAGACAGGGAGGAGAGGGAGGGAGTCAAAGACACTCAGGAGAGAGGAAAGGGAAGATAAAGCTGCCGGTACAGCATCTTCCCACCTTCTATGGCCTAGGACCTTCCTAAGTACTCTCTTGTTCTTTTTGTTTTATTTTTTGAGAGAGGGCCTCACTCTGTCACCCAGGCTGGAGTGCAGTGGTGCAAGCTTGGCTCACTGCAGCCTCGAACTCCTGGGCTCAGGCGATCCTCCCACCTCAACCTCTCAAGTAGCTGGGACTACAGGCACACACCACCATAGCCAACTAATTCTGTTTTATTTGTTTTCTGTAGAGATGAAGTCTCTCAACTTTGCCCAGGCTGGTCTTGAACTCCTGGGCTCAAGAAATCTGGCCTCCCAAAATGCTGGGACTACAGGCGTGAGCCATGAGAATTTTCTGTCCTTTCTCCTCCTTTATTTATCTTATAGCACATATCACCATCTACAGTGCCAGCCACATCACAAGCATGCAAATATTCAGTGAATTAATTCATTCAACAAAGATTTATTGTGTGCCTGCTATATCCCACACACTATTTCTTATGCTAGAGAAAAAGCAGTCAACAAAACTGACAGCACCCTCATCTCATGGACCTTACATTCTAACATGCGGTTTGGATGATAAACAGGTATGTAATATAATGTGCCATGTGGTGATAAATGACATGAATAAAATAATTCAGGGCAAGAGATTTAGAGAGATGGTGGGGAAGGCTTTTCTGAGAAGGAGACACATGAGCAGAGACCTGGAGGATGTGAAGTAAACCACGCAGACATGGAGACAGTCAATCAGAGGGAATTCCTGCCTTATATGAAAATTAAAGTTACGATATCATGATTAACAAATCATGCAAGACAAATCAGGGCAATGAACTTTGCTTTCAAACTAGGAAAGACAGTATGTCTTGTATACAGCTGAACTCTCAACTTCTAACACAGTATATGTTCTTATAAAAAACATGTTCCAAATAGGTACAATAAAAGTGAATGAATGAGTGAGTGAATAACACAAGCCACCTTGTTCTCTCCCAAAAAGACAGATGTGCTTCCCACACAGAGAATCACTGGCTCTAGCAGATGTTACTATCACTAGGCTTACTAAATAGTTTTGCTCATAGTTGAGTCTTGCTACTTACATTGCTAACATAAACTTGAGGCAGAATGGTCCAAAAAAGTCAACACAGAAAATCCAATCAAAATATCCATACCACACATGGCCATAAAATTTAGACTCATTGGAGTAAAAACATGAGACTTTTTGACCCAGTAGGTGTCTGTGAATCAGAGAACTATCAGCTTTGAATAACCCATAGCAGTCATTGTTTCCATCCTCATCTCTAGGCATTCCTGATAGATGAGGATGTAAATTACTCCATCTTCAGAAAATTTCACCCACAATGAATCGTTTATCCATTTTAACTCTTGTCCTACCTCTAATATGTCTTAAGTTGGAATAAAATAGACCAAAATCCAAATGGAAAACTTTCTAAGATAAGGGTACTAATATGAGCTCTTTGACATACTGTTTAAACAGAAAATGCAGGTACAAAAATGTTATAATTCTTAATACATACATTGTTTACATTTTAATAACTTAAAACTCTTCTGAGAGGATTAAACTAAAGTTGAGCAGTTCCTCTTCCTTCCTTCTGTTAAACAATACCACACAGGGGAAGAAAATATACTTTTAATAGAAACATCATTTGCTCTTAAAAATCCTTTTCCTGTCAATAGACTGCATAAAAATGTAAACTTCCAGATATCAAATCATACTGTATACAAAAATGGGGGGAAAGCCAAATATATGACAAAGAGTGCTAATAAATTAATAGGAGAAAAACAAATGTTCTCATGGAAAAGGAGACAGAAGAAAAAATAAAAACCAGTAGACCATAAATATACAAAAATGTATCAGCAAAGAAATCCATCTGAAAATAATGAGAGCCTTTTCAATCAACAAGGGTTTCTTTTGTTTGTTTTTAACAATATCCATTGTGGAAAAAGAGTGCACAAAAAAAAACATATTTAAATGTTCACAGGAGCATTCATTGGCCCAATCTTTCAGGAGGATGTCATGGTTAGTATTAAATGCCTACATCAAAACTCTGAACGAGCACAAATGGACAATCTAAGGGCACACCTCATGGAACTGGAGAAACAAGAAGAATCCAAACCCAAACCCAAGCAGAAGAAAGGAAATAACAAAGATCAGAGCAAAATTAAATAAAATTAAAACAACAACAACAACAAAAATACAAAAGATAAATGAAACAAAAAGCTGGTTCTTTGAAAAGATAAATAAAATTGACAGACCATTAGCAAAATTAACCAAGAACAGAGAAGATCCAAATAAACTCAGTTAGAAATGAAGTGGGAGATATTACAACTGATACCACAGAAATAACAAAAGATTATTAAAGACTACTATGAACACCTTTACATGCTTAAGCCAGAAAACCTAGAGGAGACAGATAAATTCCTGGAAATGTACAACCCCTACTAGATGAAGCCAGGAAGACTCAGAATCTCTGAACAGACCAGTAACAAGCAGCAAGATTGAATGTAATTTTAAAAACTGCCAACAAAATAAAAGTCTAGAACCAGACAGATTCACAGCTGAATTCCATCAGGCATTCAAAGAAGAATTGGTACCAATCCTATTTACACTATTCCAAAAGATAGAGAAAGAGGGATTCCTCCCTAAATCATTCTCTGAAGCCAGTATCACCCTAATACCAAAACCAGGGAAGGATATAATAAAAAAGAAAACTACAGACCAATATCCTTAATGAACACAGACGCAAAAATCCTCAACAAAATACTAGCGACTTGAATCCAACAGCATATGCAAAAGATAATCCACCTTAATTAAGTAAGTTTCACACCAGGGATGCAGGGTGGTTTAACATATGTAAGTCAATAAATGTGATACACCACATAAACAAAATTAAAAACAAAAATCACATGATCATCTCAATAAATGCAGAAAAAGCATTTGACAAAATCCAGCCTCCCTTTATGATTAAAACCCTCAACAAAATCAGCATAGAGGGACATACCTTAAGGCAATAAAAGCCGTCTCTGACAAACCCACAGCCAGCATTATACTGAACAAGGAAGACTTGCAGGCATTTCCCCTGAGAACTGGAACACGACAAGGATACCCACTTTCACCACTTCTAGTCAACATAGTACTGGAAGTCCCAGCTAGAGGAATCAAACAAGAGAAAGAAATCAAGAGCATCTAAATCAGTAAAGAGGAAAGCAAACTGTTATTGTCTGCTGATGATATGATCATATACCTAGAAAACCCTAGAGACTCATTCAAAAAGCTCCTAGAACTGGTAAATGAACTCAGCAATGTTTCAAGATACAAAATTAATGTACACAGATCAGTAGTTCTGCTATACACCAACAGCGACCAAGCTGAGACTCAAATCAAGAACTCAACTCCTTTTACAATAGCTGCAAAGAAAATAAAATACTTAGAAATATACCCAACCAAGGAAATGAAAGATCCCTACAAGGAAAACTACAAAACACTGCTGAAAGAAATCATAGATGACACAAACAAATGGAAACACATCCCATTCTCATGAACAGGTAGAATCAATATTGTGAAAATGACCATATTGCCAAAATGGGAATTCAATGCAATTCCCATAAAAAATAACACCATTATTCTTCACAGAATCAGAAAAAACAATCCTAAAATTCATGTGGAACCAAAAAAGAGCCCACGTAGCCAAAGCAAGACTAAGTAAAAAGAATCACAAATCTGGAAGAATCACATTACCTGACTTCAAACTATACTACAAGGCCATGGTCGCCAAAACAGCACAGTACTCGTATAAAAATAGGCACTAGACCAATGAAACAGAATAGAGTACCCAGAAATAAAACCAAATACATATAGCCAACTGATCTTCGACAAAGCAAACAGAAACATAAAGTGGGGAAAGGACACCCTATTCAACAAATGGTGCTGGAATACCTGGCTAGCCACTTGTAGAAGAATGAAATTGGATCCTCATCTCTCACCTTATACAAAAATCAACTCAGGATGGATCGAAGACTAACATATGATGGAAACCATAAGAATTCTAGAAGATAACATTGGAAAAACTCTTCTAGATATTGGCTTAGGTAAAGACATCATGATCAAGAACCCAAAAGCAAATGCAACAAAATGAAGATAAATAGATGGGACTTATTTAAACTAAAAAGCTTCTGCCCAGCAAAAGAAACAATCAGCAGAGTAAACAGACAACCCACAGAGTGGGAGAAAATCTTCACAATCTATATAGCCAACAAAGGACTAATTCGCAGAATCCGTAAAGAACTCAAACAACTCAGCCCAATTTGATAAATGTTTTCAGGCACAGGAGAGAGTATACTTAATAAAATAGACGTTTCAGAAATAGCCTGTCATATTCTATTTCATCCTTTTAATGCTTCTACATCTTTATGCTATAATCTTACCTAGCATAAACTTAGATCAGAACATTTATTTTAATCAGAAAACATGTTAACAATTGTGTTGCCAAGCAATTTGGTAAAGGGCAGTAACTGAAAGATCTTCTATTTCCATTAACTAAATCATATTTAACATTAAATAATAACCCAAACATAATTGTCTAGTTTATTCCATTGAACAAATTTTATTTTGTGTGCTTACTGTGTGTTAAGCTCTGTACTGATGGTTAACTTGACAGAGTCTTCTTTAATGCTTTGAATTTGAGATCAAAGAAAATTTAAGTCTAAGAGGTTAATCAGAACAGTTGCCCCTAAATCTAAAGCCCAGCAGAACAGCAGCTCCTCTGATAGAAATTCCTCTGTTGCATAAAAAAGACCCTGGATGTTTTATGCCTCAGCTGCTAAATCTTATCTGCAAAGCTTTCCTACTCCTGCACATACAAGACACCCCATCCTAAACCCAAACCTCAACACTGAAATGCAGTGTGCCAAAAATGAAGTCAGTCTAGCACATAATCATAATTCCAAAGGTAAAATAATGCAATACTTTACTTGAATCAAATTTCAGGGCAAGCAGGCCAACTGAAGCCACCTGTTACACGCGTAGAATGCTCTTTTAGCAGTTCAGCAACAAAAACCTAGAAATATCCATTCTTTGTCAAATTGCTCAAAGGTCACTTTTAAAGGGAAGGTTATCTGGGGGACAGCTGGCAACATACTAGTTGTATTTAAAGATGCTACACCTGCATTTTAGAAGGCACTGGTAATTGAGAACATTATAATGTACTATTACTGCGCTGGTGGAGAAAATTAATGAAAAATATTACTAGGTGTATAATTTTCAAGAGCATTACATTGGCAATTTAACTGTGAAAACCAAAATCATTTAAATTCTAAAAAATACAATTTGCCTGAAGAGTCTGAACACCTTTTCAAAAGGTTGATTAAATAATTCCAGTGTTACAAATAACCTCTTTAACCTCCTGTAACAACAGAATAGATTTTCAACAGCTGTCAAAATAGATTCCAGTATCCATTCTATTCAAGTGTGTTAAAAGAAGATCTTAAAACTGTCAAGGAGTGTCAGAATGCGGGTAACTTAGTAAAAAATGTAACTGAGCTGATTCTGCCAACTACAGAGAAAAGGAGAAAGCTCAAATCAACTCGAAGAAAAAGATCAATCAAAGGGAGAAGGATAAGGAGAAGATCATATCCAACTACAGGTAAGGCCCTAACTCCGTGCTCAGATACAGAGGGCTTTCTCTAATAGGAGACTGCAGACTAGAATTCTGAAGAGGCGTCATTCATTCCACATAACAGATAAACATCTACAGGCCACCCTGCTGCTTCTCGGGGCATTGCTAATTTGGAACAGGGTTGCCAGACTCAGCAAATAAAACTATAGGACCCCTAGTTACATTTGAATTGCAAATACACCATGAATAATTTTCTAGTATAAGTGGCCTAAGTATGCCCCATTTGCAGTTCAAATTTAGCGAGGGTTCCTGTAATTTCTCTGGCAACCCTACACGAGGGAGATAAAGCACGGCCCCTTTTCTCCTGGAGCCAATGTTCAAGTGCAGGATTTCTTTTTTTTTTTTTTTGAGACGGAGTTTTCACTCATGTTACCCAGGCTGGAGTGCAATGGCAAGATCTCGGCTCACCGCAACCTCCGCCTCCTGGGTTCAGGCAATTCTCCTGCCTCAGCCTCCTGAGTAGCTGGGATTACAGGCACGCACCACCATGCCCAGCTGATTTTTTGTATTTTTAGTAGAGACGGGGTTTCACCATGTTGACCAGGATGGTCTCGATCTCTTGACCTCGTGATCCACCCGCCTTGGCCTCCCAAAGTGCTGGGATTACAGGCTTGAGCCACCGCGCCCGGCCCAGGATTTCTTAAAAGGTAAAAAATTTATCTTTTTATCCTATCTCTACCAAAATACAAAAAATTAGCCAGGCATGCTGGTGCGTGCCTGTAGTCCCACCTACTCAGGAGGCTGAGGCAGGGGAATCACTTGTACTGGGAGACGGAGGTTGCAGTGAGCCGAGATTGTGCTACTGCACTCCAGATTGGCAACACAGTGAGACTCCTCAAAAAAAAAAAAAAAATCTTTTAAGCTATAAAAAAGTTAAATTAGCAGCACACTTTACTCTCATACACTTTTCACCAAGATTCACCAATTCTTAATTTTTGTTACCTTACATATAAACATTGAGAGAGTCAGCTGCAGTTAAGTCCTCACCCCTCAAGAATTCTGCATGCATCCCCTAATAGTAAGGACATTTTCTGGTGTGCCCAAGGTGCAATTATAACAGAGGGAAATTTATAATTGATGTAGCATTATCCCCTAATACATAGACTATATTTAAATTTCACCAATCGTTCCAATACTGTCCTTTATAGCAATGTTTTTTCCCAATCCAGAATCCAATTCAGAAGCTCGTGTGGCATCTAGCTATCATATTGCTGTAGATTCCTTCACTCTGGGACATGCCCTCACCTAACATGGTAGTATCAATCTAATGTGCTAAGTGCTGAGCTGGTGACGTGCAGATGCCATGTGGGAGCTCACGGGACAACAAGGCATCTTCTTGTCTGTCTTCACACAAACATATCTGCTCTATTCGAGGACTGATGGATACCACTCACCAGTTTAACTTGCAAAGTTCAACAAAATACCCAAGCATCTCCTATTTTAACTCTGGGCATCTTTCTCTCTCTCAATGAGAAGGTAGGAACATCTTTAAAAAAAAAAAAAAAAAACCAGCAGCAGCAATTCTTGCCTAAATTATTCCTATCTAAAATGTTGTGAACTAAACATACATATGCCACAATTACTTCCATATAACCCACCAGCAAGAAGCTTAATATCGGGATCACACATGAGGCTCAAGTTTGACCTTATAGCTCAGAATTTCAATATTTTAACTGTGCTCAGATCATCTGTAAATACCACAATAATTTGGAAAATGTGCTAACACAGCTCATTCTGCCACAAAAAGAAAATGTGAAAATAGGGAGGTTTTGTTAAAATAATGCCAACAAAGAACAATGACAAGAAAGCTTTCTCTTTTTCCAACTAATTCTTGTTCAGTGAAAGGTAAAAGAGGAAATAATACTAAAGAACAAAAAGGAAAGCATAATTATCTTCTTGTTTAGCTGAGGTATACAAAAATACTCAAAGGTTTCGCACTGAATGGGTTTAAGTTCAATAATAATTTCTATCCAAAGTTATGTCTTTAAAAACAGAAAATTAAATAATTATCAGAAAATTTTAAAGAATCCGTACCATCAAAATAGGTATAGAATCCCTGTGGCATGCTTCAAATGGTTCCATGACAACTCATACCAGAATATTTACAGGCAGGGACAACATTTTATGTAACTTTCTTTGAAAGAAATTCTTTAGCATGGACACCTGAGTCCTTCATGCTTGAAGAGAGTACATCCAATGATCTAATCAATTAAAAAGATGAAAGTGAACACAAACATAACTTTGACGTTATAGAGAGGCCAGCCCGTGGGGGTCAGGCCCATGAGGCTTCAAGTCCCAATTCAATTGGCTCATCAGACTCAGGCCTTAGTTTAGGCCCAGAGGTGCCTGGTGTTCACCAAGAGAACCATGTGTTTATTTCGGCTCTTGCTAACAGTGCAAAACCTCTGAAAAAGAAACCATGGTTATCTTTTCCTGGACCTTTTATAACCCACATTCCTGAATTTTTATTCCATCGTTTCAACTGGTACTTTGAGAATAATGTCACTCTGCTTTTGTATAATATGATGCAGTTTGCTAAGTACTTTACACATCCATAATCCTGGTAATAGCCTTGTGACTTCTGTAGTGGTAACTCCATTTCACAGATGAGGAAACTGAGGCTCAGAGGGCTTAAGTAATTTTTACCAAGTAACATGCTTGTACGTGATGACACCAGGACCCTAACCCAGGTTGTCTATAAGGGACTGAGGGGAAACAGTATCTATTTCATCTGGCCTTTATCACATAAATCTTGGTAACAGCATGAGGATTCTTACCTTGACCTGTTTTATGATTGAATCTGTACGCACTTAGATTTACCTTACAACCTAGATTGGAAACTCCTTATAGAGTATGGATGTGAGTTAAATTTCTTTAAATTCATTCATCTGCCCTTTCAACAAAAACGTTCTAAAATCACCTATGTGCTAGACACAACATTAGGCACCGGAGGATAAAAGTGACTAAGACACAGTGTTATCAGATGGTGAACAACACCAGTGCCCTGAGACCAGTGCTACACACAGGTATCAGCAGGGCTCCAGCAAGCCCTGAGACCCTCAGGAAGAGGTGTGGTAGACAAGGAGGCTCCTGGTTGGTCCGTACCACCATCCACATGAACACCCAGTAAGGTACTGTTTAATCAACAAATGAATGAAATTTTTCCCCACAGGCAGTGGGCAGTCATAAAGGACACCCAGTGCTCCACTAGGGTTTAGGGCAACTCCAGAGTAGCTGAGTCAGATTCCGCATGAACCAAGAGGACATTACTGGAACAGTGATTATAATATGCTTCCTACACTATAACACTCGGCAATTTCAAAATATGAGTGCTAATCACTTTCTGATACAAACAAATCTGTGCTTTATTGTGAGTAAAGAAACAAAGAGGTGGGGGAGTCTGGAAATGACTTTGAGGGGACAAGTTTAATGAATGTAGTCTTTGAAATTCAGGTAAATAGAGCCTCTCTCATTTCCAGTCCAAAAAGTCATTCACTGTGGCAGCCAAGTAGGCCATGAGAAAGTTGTGATACCAAAGTCTAGGTCATAGATGGTTGGGAAGCGACTGGATCTAACACCAGCTCTTCCCCTACTAACAGGTGTCCTTAGCTACCCCTATACACCACAGTCTTCTCAACTCTTCAACAAGGGACTGCAGTAGGTAAGGTCTCTTCCACTTCCTTAATTGTATGTTGCTAGTAAATGAAATAAGTACAACTCACTCTTACACCAACTGTAACATGTTTTCCTAATGTTCCAAAAATTTCCACCACTCACAAACAACAGGAGAGCTCATTTTAATTTATAGCCCTCAGATTGGTACTTTGCCCATTTCCAGATCCCATGGAGATCCTGACCCAGCACATAAATTCCTAGTTTGTCAAAGTCAAGGATGTCATAAGCAATTAGATAACACATTCCTTAGCCTTTCATTTCTGCAGCGTGCAGGGCCTGTTTCCCTTCCCAAGCCCAGCCCATTCATGCAGAGGCCATAGAAGCATCCATTCCATGAGTCTTCACTGAAGGAAGAGAAATGTTTAAATCAATGCCTTTCACTTAATTTTTTAAAGCCAGTGGAAAAACAAAGCTAAGCCATACCAAACTACAGAAAGTTAAAACGTAATAAATAAGAGGGATATTTAAATGGACAAGCTGAAAAGAATTCTCCTAAGATGAAACATATAGAATGTTATTGTGAATTATTAAATCTACCATTAAAATACATATTATTCATTCAATTGCCAAAATTTTTATTTACCTAAGAACTGGAATCTATCTTCAGCATTCATGCAATAGCAAGGATTCAACACAGGTTTGGGGATCAGAAAGATGTTGGTGACCTTAGTCACATTTCCAACCACTTTGAACATAAGTTTCCTCATCTGGAAAATGGAGATCGTGTCTACTTTGTGGGATTTATATAATTAGAAACCTGTGATTAAGCACTTATGGTGTGCTAGACTCTGAATGGTCAGCCCATTATCTAATTATTGACATATATTGCATTTAATTCTCACAACCACTCATTCTGCTTATTTGTATCATTCATCCATCCAATAACAGGAGACTGTGTGTATGTATGCCGCTGTCTGCACAGTGTTGACACATAGAACGTGTTAAGAAAAAAGAATAGATGCTCTTGGCATTCAAGGAATGTCATATGGTGGTCATTTTTAGAACTACACGAAGAGAACAAAAAAGATACAGAGATTTAGATTGTAATTCTGAGTTACCTTTGTTAATAAGGTTAATAAGTGCCTAACATACTCAGCACTTACAACTGCTTTTGGGTGACCCAAAAGAAAAAAGGTTCAATTTAGTTCATTACATCTTTTTCTTAAATGTGGTACCCTTACTCATCACAAAAAAAGAACTGAAAATTAACCTACAGGTGTATTTCGTAAGAAACCAGGTCCAAACAGGCCAAGTAGTACAGGAGGAATACACTGGAAATCAAGAAGACTTTCATTTTTATTTTTTTAAGATGGAGCCTTGCTTTGCCACCCAGGCTGGAGAGAAGTGGCGGGATCTTTGCTCACTGCAACCTCTGCCTCCTGGGTTCAAGTGATTCTCCCGCCTCAGCCTCCTGAGTAACTGGAATTACAGGAGCACACCACCACACCCAGTTAATTTTTTTGTATTTTTGGTAGACACGGGGTTCTGCCACATTGGCCAAGCTGGTCTCAAACTTGACCTCAAGTGATCCACCTGCCTCAGCCTAACAAAGGGCTGGGACTACAGGTGTGAGCCACCGCAACTGGCCAAAACTTTTAAAACCACCCCTATTCATTCACTCATTCATTCATTCACTCATATTGTCTCTCTCTTTCTCCTCTGTTCTCAATAGTTTTGTGTTCCTATCTGCATTCTTGATTCATACAAATCATAGAATCTTAAGGTCAGAAGGGTCTTTGGAAGTCATCCAAGAAATCACAGCTTCTTTTCTAAGCAAACAGACGCTAAATTTCTACAATCGAGAGGCACGTGGAGTGGTTCCAAATCCAGAGTGCTTGTTTCCTCCCTGACAAATGGAATAATGGCAGTTCCTACCTCATCTCATAGGGTTGTTGGAAAGAATAAATAAGATCATGTTATGCAAACAATTGGCGCAGGGCGGGTGCTTGATAAACAGGAGCCGGTTTATTTACCAGGATTATTCTGCTCAATGCTAAAGGCTCATCCAACTCTGATGAAGCCCAGGCCACTGCATCTTCTTTAGCTTATTCACATTGTTTGGGCAGCCCTAATCATCAAAAAGTTTTTCTCTACCCTAAGCTAAATGAACAGCAGCTTCCAACCACTGCCCTCCACATGGACAGAGAATTTAACCGTTCAACTCCAAGCCAACTTCCCAAACAAACAGTGACAGCTCTCTGTTCATCTTCTCAGTTCACTCCAGCTTTCGAGTGTTCCCGCCATCCTGTCTTCTCTGACCACATCCTGATTTGTCCATCTCCCTCCGAGTATGTACTCCAGAACTGTCCCCTGGACTCCAGGGAGAGTGCGGCTGGCAGCGCAGACTTGTTCTGAGTACGGCTGTATTGCAGAGTTTAGTAGCTTCAGAGGCAACCGCAATGTGACATTACTCATATGAAGCTGTGAGGGAGCTAAAAGCCAGAGTTCTTTTTATGGATGCTCTTGAAGCACCTTGCCTCCTCAAGCTTAGGTTTAGGGGATGCCAATGGAGGGGCTATACTTTAGTGCTTTATGTATCACCTTGTTATATTCAAATATTTTGATCATGCTTCTGTCATCAAGCCATGAGCTATCCTTCTAGGTTCAAACACCTTCTCAGCTTGGATTACACTGCAGCCCTTGCTGTGGCCTCAGCCTCACGCAGGTATAACCTGACAGCACCCTGCCTTGGCTTTAGCACGTCTTTCTAGCATTCTGCCTTGGGGATTCTCTGAAACACCTGCAGAAACATCTATAAACCTGGTAGAGCAGGGACTCAGCACCCCAGGCAACCCTTAGCCAAGAGGAGAGGGGAATAGTGGATACACACCTACCTCCTCTGTCCCTCAGCCACTTCCCAGGCACATTCCATGTAGCTCCTTGGAGGATCCCTGTGGGATTAAGCCCCCGCTGCCCACAGCAGTGACCAGCTTAATAATGCAGACTTGTGTTGGCTCTTCCTCCTTCCCTGTTTCTCTCTTTCTAATCCCTTCTGTTGCCTGGGATCAGTGCCCAAAATCACCTGCACACCAGCCCTTGCCTCAGGCTCTGCCTTCTTGGGGACCCCAAGCTAAGTCACACTCCATCAATGCCAGTGATAATGTCCAACACGTGAGCTCCAACATACAGCATCAGAGATCTCCCTTCAGGTAGACAGTGGCTGGAGCCAGGACTGTAATAGTCACTGAAGCCACTCTAAAGCCACACAACTACATTTTTACCTGCCACTATTTCTCCATTTAATTCATTAGGAAATCAGAGGCTCTGTCAAAGACTGTGCTGAAACTTAGATACGGGATGCCCACCAAATTTCCTGTGATCTGCCTGGAACACAGAAGTCTCTTGGCAAAGACTATCTCCCTTCCTTTTCCCTGCCCCATCAGATTGGAGATGGCATTAGTTCTCCATGGTCCATCGTCCCACTCATAGGAAAACCATGCTGGTTCCTATTTCTTCGTCCATACGCTCACAGATCATGTTTTAAATATTCTTCTGGTATCTTGCACAGACCCAATATTAACCTCTCAGATGCCTACAGTGTACACAACCTGGTTTCTCCCTCCATTTTCCTTTTTCAAACCGAGACAAGGTTATTTATCTTGAAGCACATGGAGTGGCTCTGAAGTCAGACAGCTTGCTTCTCCCATTCACTTACCACTCTTCAAAATTTCAAAACTGGGTCAGCATTGCCATTTTAGTCACGCATCTTAATTGTGTTTAAATCACATGTTTGGTGCACAAACACAGATAGAAATGTATACAATGAAAGTCAATGTTGTATATGTATTTATGCTGCACATACAGACACTTGGATTCTATGACAGATCAGGATAAGCTGCTTCAGAAATTCCAATGACTGCGCTTTATGGGAGTGCTCTGGGGAAGTAGGGAAACAGATCTCTCCCATCCAGTCTCTGGAATTAACATTCCTGCTCTTTCCAGCTCAACTTTACAGCCCACAGCATCAGCAAAGAAAAAAAAAAGGAATCTTTCCTAGAGCCTCATTTTCCATTAAGACACTGATCACTAGAATGTCTGGAAATTTCAGCATGTCCAAAAGCTGGGGGAAATGCTCCAGCCTTCCTCTAACCCAAACTCAGTGCAGACTGTGAGAGGCAGTGCAAAGAACCAGTGAGGGAATTATTGCTGAAAGCAGTATATAAAATGCTGAAATAATGTTATGAGTGACCACACTACCAAACTAAAAAGCGTAAGTATTTCAGTCCTTACATGCACAAGTAAAACATGAAAAGATTTCTAATAATTCCATCATATGAAACATATCTGCACCACTAGGATACTCTCTGAATAAAGCAATCCATGGCGATTTTCCAGGGCAAAGTGACCTCACTTTGTAGACGCTTGGCCTGTAGACACTTAGCATGCATTTTTGTGCAGTACTAGTTAAGACTGATCATAGTGTTCACCTTGTCCTGTCTTTCTCCTTTCCCTGCCTTCCAAAGAGGTCCTACTGGCAGAACTAAGAAAGATTTGCTTTGCTCTGCATGTGAAGCCAACACAAAACTCTAGAGAGACTCAGAAAACGACCTTTCTCATAGCAGCAAGTTCAGGTGCGCAAAAGAGAAGTGGTCCCCATCTTGCCACAGGAAACGACCTGGGCCAGTTTAAAACCCAGCCCTAAGCAAGGGCTCAAATAGGTTACTGCCATTTGATAGAGGCTGAGACAGCAGAAAGAGCCCTGGACTGAGGAGAGTCAGATTCTGATCCCAGATTTGCCAGCCATAGCTCTGTCAACCAATGTCTTGTCTCAGAGCCTGGGAAAAACCACTGTCCTTGGTCACAGATTTCCAAACTGCTCTCCTGGGACAGTTAGGTTTGGGGACTAGGGGGTTGGGGAGACATCCACTTCCCATAAGCCTTCATCTAAGTTCTCATTTGCAAACAAAAATCTTCTAACAAGTAGCCATAAAACTTGAAAGCTACTGCACTAAATTACCTCCCATTTCTTTCTTTCTTTTTCTTTATTTTTTTGAGATGGAGTCTTGCTCTGTAGCCCAGGCAGGAGTGCAGTGGCGTGATCTCGGCTCACTACAACCTCCACCTTCCAGGTCCCGGTTCAAGCAATTTTCCTTCCTCAGCCTCCCAAGTAGCTGGGATTACAGGCACAAGCCACTATGCCCAGCTAATTTTTGTATTTTTTAGTAGAGATGGGGTTTTACCATGTTGACCAGTCTGGTCTGGAACTCTGACCTCGTGATTCACCCGTCTCAGCCTCCCAAATTGCTGAGATTACAGGTGTAAGCCACCGTGCCTGGCCCTAAATAACCTTCCATTTCTAATAGTCCACACTCAAAGTATGGTCCGCAGATACGCTGCATCAACATCACCTGTGAGCCTATTACAACCCCAGAAACTCAGCCCCACCTCCCCAGGCCTCCTCAATCAGAGTTTTCAGGACAAGATCCGCAAGTGATCTGCATGCATGCTAAATTTTGAGAACTGGTCTACAACACTTTTATCTTTTCCTATCAGTATTTTAGAAGTTATTGCTCAATGCTAGTTCTAGTCAAAGCATCCTGCAAAAAAATGTCCTACTAGGAGGAGCCAAGAGAACTAAGTCTTATAATGTTACACATACTTAAGAGGGATGAAAATACTAGGTAATCAGATGCTCCATTTTCCTATCTTTAAATATGCTGGAAATCATGGAGTGTTGGGATTGATTCTCCACTCACCAAGCAATCACTCATGATGGTGAATAAGCCTCATGCTCCCCTCTCTCTACCCTATTCAACTCATCCTTCAAAGGCCCAGGAAGCCTTCCCCTTCCATGGCACATGCACAGAGTTCCCTACATGTGTGGCTTCCTTGATGAAACTGGCATTCAAAGTACTGCAACAGCGAGAATCTTGTGAGCCCTTAAAGCACCTTTTTCACGTGACACAGTCAAGTTTACTTCTTCCATTCAGCTTCTTAGACTGCCCAATCCACCCTGGTCTCTCACTGAACTCCAGTTTTGTTATCTAATCAGAACTACAGCACTTAGTAACTGTGTATGATCTAATTATTACATATATGTTGGTTTTAGCTCTGCAACTCAAGTGTAAGCTACTTGAGAGGAGTAATGTGCATTTTAGCTTTTGACAGGGCCCCAGGCTCTCTGCTTGGGTATTTAGTAAATTTCTATGTGCTAAGGAGCTCAGTCCCACTTTCTTACTGGATACACTTCGTCAGGTACCATTATAACGGCACTGTATTATCTACCGTGTAAAAGAAACCACTGAATCATTTGATTGCTTTTTCCTAGTAAACTAAGATAGGGAAGCTATTTTAAAATGTTGATATGTAGAGTGGGAACAAAACCCTAGAATGAGCTTCGGGGTTCCAGGGAGTCCCATGTTCCTACATAAAAGCAGGCAGGTCCTCTGAATTCCAAGCTGGTCTTGGGATGCAGTCTGCAGAGCAAGGCCCAAGCCTCGACTAGCTAACCGAGAAAGCTCGGCACCTGTTCTAAAAGTTCTGCTTTCTTTGGGAGAATCCTGCCTCAGGCGGCTTCAATGGAAGCAAAAATAGCTCAGAGGAGACGTCTGCTTCTGCGTCTTAATCTATGTGAATTGGATAAGTGCAGTGAGGCCTTGGAAGGAATGATCAGGAGAGGTGAAAAGGAAGGAACATACTAAAAACTCAAAGTAGCGATTGTATATTTTAAAAAGGAAAACATTCCTATGAGCACCATACCTTTCCCAGCAAATGAGTTACACAAGGCACTTCACCCACAGATGAAAACCTCCAAATTTCTCATCAGGTCAAGAAGAAGCAATATTTTCCCTTTTCTCTAGTGTTGTCAATTCTCTTTAGAATTAGACTTCTATAGGACAGCCTGGGGAGTTTTCAGTTACTTCTCAGCCTTTCCAACCCTCATCTTGTGTCCTTGTTTATTTAAACAAAAACAAGCCAATTTGACTGCTGTGAAGTTTGCTTGCTTGTTTTGATGGGGCCTGTTTATAACACATATTCAGTTGCTGATGGCTGTGAGCAACCAGGCTACACAACCAAACCCAAATTATTCACAGTGAAGAGTACAAATGTGTATGACCTGCTACAACTTACAGTCATAGAGAGTAAACTGCTGGGTCATCCCAGATCAACTCAAAGAAAATTTAAAAACCCTAAGTGAAAAGTTCCTCATATATAAAGCCCCATATACTTCCTTCAGCAAAGAAGTATATTCTTTTCACATACACCAACTGAAGGAAAAAGTGTTGATAAGTTATTTGGGAAAACTGGGTCAGGGCTGCATATTTTTAGGAGAGAGAGTGAAAAAACAAAGCTAAAACATAGAAGGTGGGTCCCATAACTTTTTAGGGTTCCAAGCCATCCTCAATCTCTTCTTCATAATCCTTTAAATGAAAAGATTTCTGATTATTTAGGAAAATATTATTTATATCAATTCTGTAGTAATTAAAGGCAAATTTAAACCTGAGGAATAGCATAGATGCTGGATGAATCATTAACAAGTAACTTCTGGACAATAACAAAGTTTTATAATCACCATTTCTCAGATAAGAAAACTGAGGCTTACAAATTATTTAACTAGCCCAGACTGACTTAAAAATCTATACTTTAGGCTGGATGCAGTGGCTCATGCCTGTAATCCCAGCACTTTGGGAGGCAGAGGCGGGAAGATCACGAGGTCAAGAGATCGAGACCATCCTGGCCAACATGGTGAAACCCCGGCTCCACTAAAAATACAAAAATTAGCTGGGCGTGGTGACGTGTGCCTGTGGTCCCAGCTACTTGGGAGGCTGAGGCAGGAGAATTGCTTGAACCCGGGAGGTGGAGGTTGCAGTGAGCTGACATTACGCCACTGCACTCCAGCCTGATGCCTGGCGATGGAGCGAGACTCTGCGTCAAAAAAAAAAAAAAAAAAATCTATACTTTAAAAATCTTCTACTTATAGCCATAGGAGGGCATAAGAGGGCATAAAACGTATGCCCTCCTATGGCTATAAATAAATGGCCACCTGGACAATACTTTTTTTCTCTATTCCATCCTTCCTTCTCCTGCATATGCCCATGTGGACAGCAACCAAGCTGCCTGTCGAAGATAATGCCACCATGTGGCCAAAATGGAAACTGTCTGAACTAAACTGGTTCTCCTCAGGCCTCTCAGAGGATCATGCACGTGGGCTCACATGTTAAAGGGGACATACTATCTTCTGCAAGGAAGATTCCTTCTTGCCCCCTCTTTACAATCCTTTTTGTATTAACATATTAAACCAACTCCTATTTACCCCTCAGAACACAGCTCAAAAGTGTCTCATCCTCAGTGAAGTCTCCACTGACTCCCTCGGAAATAAGCAGCTAGGTTCACAATGCTTCCAGTACGCCTCCCCTCAATCGTTTTATCCCCATATCTATGCTTCAGCACCTAGAATTTTATACTAGTCATTTACCCCACACTGAGAGTATCTATCATGTACTAGGCACTGGACGAGAGTGTTAGCTCAGTCAGAGTATGTTTGCTGAATGAATAAATGAATGAAAAAACTACATCTTATCCATATCATCAGGAAAATCTCTTCTGCTTCTTTCTCCATTTGTGATCTTAAAAAGTAATGCAGGGTGGGAGATGGCATACTTGTACTATGGAAACCAAAAACTGTAAAAATCATGGAACCAACATACCTACCCTCTAATGACAACAAGTTTACCCAAAGATGGGGTAAGGGTGACAGCCCCTCATCTCATTCTAAATGTGTAACCCCCAATTAAACAATGGATGATATTTTTTTAAAAAGTTAGAAATGTGTCTAGAATACATACATTCTGAGAGACTCTTCAATCTCCACAATTATCTTTTGTCTCAAATATCATCATTTTGGATACTTCTTTCTCTTGTATTTAACTATAAGTATAGGGGCTGGGCATGGTGGCTGTAATCCCAGTACTTTGGGAGGCCGAGGCGGGCGGATCACAAGGTCAGATCAAGACCATCCTGGCTAACACGGTGAAATCCCATCTCCACTAAAAATAAAAAAAATTAGCCAGGCGTGGTGTCATGCAACTGTAGTCCCAGCTACTCAGGAGGCTGAGACAGGAGAATCGCAGAAACCCAGGAGTCAGAGGTTGCAATGAGCCGAGATTATGCCACTGTACTCCAGCCTGGGTGACACAGCAAGACTCCGTAAAAAACAAAACAAAACAAAACAAAAAAACTGTAAGTATAGGAACTTCCTGCCATTTACTTACTACAAACACACACAATTTTCCACAAAATACACACTGTTTTGTGGGTTACATTTTTGTGGATTAACTTGTAAATCTCTATGATTTGAAAAATATATTTCAAGTCCAAGTGACAAAAGCCATAAATAAACAATGCTGCAAAACCTATTTTTCTTTGGGGAACTTCAGGTAAGGTCAGTGGATTCCATTTTTGCCACTTGCAGGTATCAAATGACCTTCTAGTCCCAGAATCGACACTGGCCAAAAGTCTCCATGTTCAACTGGGGCAGTAGCTAAAGAGACTTATTTAAGGATTCTGGAAACAAGACTGTACCTAGAGAGCTGATCATGACCATATCTGGTGTGAAAAAGAAAAACTCACATACAAATAAATCCATACGGATTGATTCAATCATTTTCTTGCCTGAGGCAAAGGATGAACCAGTGAATCACTAGATTCTCAATAAATTTAAGAGAATGAAGGTTAGCACCAAAATGCATCCCATGGATCTCAAGTAAATCATATTTAATGCACAGGATATCTCACTATTCAAAATCAGTCCTGCATAAAACAAGAGATACAGTCATATTATTACTAGTGATTTTTTCTTTATTATACTGAGATCGAGTCCCAGATATGAATTTGGTTCCCATTCATGAAGTTTTAAAATCTCTAAACACTGGAAGAAATGTGAGTTTTTTTTAAATTGATGATTACAAAATAAAGTGATACAAGATGACTTCGGTACAGGAAATCTCATCCATCCAATGAATGAGTCATTCTGCACAGCCTAGTTTTCTGAATTGGTAAGAGCTTTACACATCAAAACAGCTCTGGAGGTTAATTATTCTGGGTGTAAATATTTCCGAAGTATATTGAACATTTCCTTCTCTTCTTAAACAGTGTATCTAAAAACGTATTCTTTCCATAGTCCACTGTTAATAACAATAAATAGCAATTATCGGTTTCTGTTATTATAGAGTGGTGCCTGCAAGGTCAATGGAGGATTCCCACCCAAATGTTCCCAAGCCTTCAAGGTTTCTGCCCCAATTCTTGTCTAAAGTTACAGTTTTTCTGTCTCTTTCCTAGTTGTCCATCTGTCGGGGTCACTTTTCACTACTGGTTACAGCAGTCCCTCACCTCATTCTAAATGTGTTACCCCCAATACACTATAGATTATTTGTCAAATTTTTTAAAAATGTTAGGATTACGTCTAGAATAAGAGTAAGTACATTCTGAGAGAGGGCCTGATATATTCTCTTGGACTTTCATGCTACCTACTCTGATTGCGAAGTGGACTTTTTACGCCCTTCCTGGTTCCTGGCTAGTTTGGGGATATGCAGAGCCACACTACAGACTCAGGTATGCTGCAAAAACTCCTGATGCTCTTTATGCTCCCCACAGTCCAAAAGTAAACCAAATCATCACATGACCTTCTAAGAAATATCTGTCCCTGGCCACACAACAAAACAAGTGCAAAGATTTCCATGCAGGCAAAATGTCTAGGTTGAAGGATTAGTTCCGAAACTGGAGAATGGTCCCTATATTACATAATGGTTTTATACTTTGTATATCACATCATTTAGCAGCATGAACAGGTGAGTATCTTACACAAATAAGTATGGCCAAACATTTATTAAGGGAAAAGATTACCAAATGACTTTAAAAAACTCACAGTTAAATTTTTTAAATTATGAGATTTTTAAAAATTAGGCCACTTCATTAACATCTAACTGTTTTACTTACTAACCTGGTGGCTGCTATCTTGGGAAAAGCCATCTCCATTACTCAAAGGGAAAAAGTGCTGCATTTGAACAAGCTAAAGATGAGTTTGAACACTCCTTACCAGCATTGAAATCAAGCATTCAACCTAAATGACTACACGTAAATCCTCCGCATTCTATAAAACGCAAAATTTACATAAACCTTGTTTGTCAAACCTGAGAACGTAAAACCAAGCAGGTAAACCAGGCTTCCCGCTGGAATTAAAGATCGAAGCAAAGAGAGTGGGTCATCAGTTACCCTAGTTATGCTTCCACACCCCAGTGAAGGAGGCTGGCCGTCCAGCTATTTATAAACGTGTAGCTCAACCAAAGGGGGCCCTGTCATCGCCACCCCAGTGAGTCCGGGTGTGAGCTGGGTGGCTCGGGCTGAATGGAATCTCCCTTAGTGTGGCCCTCCATACTTGGCAATGCAGGATCTTTCGGGTGCAGCCCTGTCTGGTCAGGAAAAGAACTGTGAGGATTTCCAGCGGTCACTTCCACCCTATGATTCTATATATGGAAGCATCCCATTCTAGTGTTTTCACCATCGTGCACACCATACTAGGGAGGAAGAATGAGGAGGCCTGCTTGCTTCTTGCTGCTTTGAAGGCACACTCACTATAGTGTCACGCAGGCCCCACTGCCCTGGACTGGACCTTGTCATCAAATGGCAACCCAGACCTCTGCTGAGCCTGGCAGGCTCGCAGCTCCGACATGGAACAGCTGGAAGAGGTCCCTGAATTCTTTTCTCTGCATAAACACTGGGGGCTCTGTTCACCCTCCTGCAGCAGCATGAACTAAAGAATTTCCCCCTATCCAAAATCACAACCATCAGACTTTTCCCCCATCCCCCAGCCTCCTCCTACCCTCCAGGATATAATTTCAGTCTGTCACCACCCACGCCAGCAAATAGGAAACTGCTGGACCTTTCGACTATATTCACTTTCCATACTAGTTGAAGTGTCCGTAAATACTGGCAGGGTAATATGAAACGATTCTGTTCTATTCAGTAAAGTTTCCTAACGAAAAGCATTAAGGAACCCAATTCATGCCTGTCCTTTCTCCAGGACCCTTTCTCCAACATCTGTATAAATATGGATAACGTCAGGAGTGGTAAGCGTAACCCCGTAATATACATATTGCAAATGTCATTTTACTAGTCTGTAGCGTCACCTACATATTATTCTGAAGACGAAGCTCTAAAACCGGAATATCCGTGGGGAAAAACGAATAATAAAATTGAATTTTCATGTACTCCTCACACAACCATATCCAAGCTTGGCTTCTGACGGGCAGTCCTGAACGTCTATCATGTGTTGCTGAAATCCAGAGAGCCACGTTGCCCAAAAGGAGGAGGAAGGAGAGAAAAAAAAAAAAAAAAAAAAACCACACACGCGCACCCAGAAAATCCAGACTCTACGTGACCTGACTTACTTATTTCCCAGGAAACTGCATGAGAGAGAAAAATCAATCATTCATGCTACCGTAGCTACCACGCGGGAAGGGGCTGACGGAGTTCACAGTGGGCAAAACCCCCAAGCGGCCGGCGGAGGTAAGCGGGCGGTGGGGGCCTGGGATGGGGTGGATGCCGAGGACCTCCTGGGGCCGCGCCGTCGGGGTCCCAGAGGAGCGGCTGGCGGGGGCGGGCCCCGGCCTGGCCCGAGGCGGGGAAGCTGGGGAGCGGGTGGGACGCAGGCGGCGGCCATGCACTTACCGGGGCTGTTGGCCTCGCGTTCGAGGATGTGCAGCTCGGCGCAGTCGGCCAGCGAGTGCTCCAGGCAGAGCTGGAGGAAGCGGGCCTGGGTCTGGCTCACGCGCTTGAGCAGCGACAGCAGCGCAACAGTCTGCTCGCACTCGTTCCAGCCCTTAAACCAGCCCGCCAGCACCCCGACCTGGTCGCGAAACATCATGGTTAGGGGGCCGTCCTCAGTCTACAGAGCTCCCTGGGCGCCCCAGTCCGCCCCGCCCGCCCCAAAGTTTGGCGGAGCCGCAGCCCCGCGGCCGGAGACGCGTTCCGGTTCCAAGGTGGCTCTGGTGCCCGGACGCTGCAGGTACTGCCTGGGCTCCTGCCTTGTTGGTCTGGTTTCAGTTACGTTCCGGTGGTTCTGGCTGATTTCCCCAGAGATGATGACAAGTAGCACGGAAATGTGTCTTAAAAAAAAAAATTACGACTTAAAAAAAATCCCCCACAAGGCACACAACTGAATGAAGAATGCTCTCTTTCTCTCCGCTTCTTGCAGCTTTGGGATGATTTCCGGCGTCCTGGGGTCTCCTCCCCGCTGGGCGGCAGCTCAGACCCTTCACGCCCGCATTCCCGAGCGGCGATCACCACTGGAAGGAGAGAAAGAGCTGCAGTGAGACCTCGGCCAGCGGAGGAGCGCGCCCTGGGGGACGAGGGCATCAGAGGGGGCCGGGGCCGGGGCCGGGGGTGGAGGCGTCCCTCGGAAGGTTGGGTCCCCCCGAAATCCGGCCGCCCCCTCTGCACCGGGATGCGGGAGATGGGCTATTCCCGGCCGGGGGATAGCGAGAAGCCTGCTTCCCAGGTGCAGGGGGAGACCCCGCGGCTTCCTGTTGCTGCCGCTGCCAACGGCTGGTGCTCCCCGCACGCCCCGCCCGGGGTGGCCTCGGGCGCCGCGCCTGCGAACGCCAGCACCAGCAACAGATCTTCCCCGCGCAGAAAACTTGCAATGCGGCTGCGAAGGGGAGCGGGGGTGGGGTGGAAGCTAATGCAAAGCAGAGGCGGAGGCAGCGGCAGCCCGAGTTCCTTCCTCCTCCTCTTACTCCTCCTCCTCCTCCTCCTCCTCCTCCTCCCAGAGAAGCAGCCTAGCGGCTGCAGCTCCATCTACAGCAACAGCCAGCATCTCCACTGCCAGGCGCCCCTCTGGATTTAGGCCGTGAGCAGCCGCGGCAGCAGCTCGAGACAAAAATAAACTCTCCCCACCCAAAGCTCCGCGCCCAGCGGGCGGCGGCGCAACCCAGAGCCCCGGCTCCCCAGCGCTGCGCCGCGCCAGCCCACCCGGGAGGTCTCCCAGGGCCTGCTCCGGCCGGACCGGTCACTGTGCGCGCGCGTGTGCGTGTGTGTGTGTGTGTGCGCGCGTGTGTAGCAGGCATCCTGCCGCCGCCGCCTACGGGCGGGTCTGTCCGGCCCGGCGCCTCGCCCGCGCGTCGCAGGCCGAAGGCAGCACAGGCCGGGGCACACGCCGCGCGAGGGGACGGCTGGGGTCCTCAGCGCGGCTCCCTTCGGCGGGCTGGGCGGCCCCGCGGGGAATACGGATCGGCGCCGCCGGCACACGCCCCCCAACGACAGCAAAGAAGAAAGTTCGGTTTCGGGGGTTCCCCGAGTCCTATCCCGGTTCTGGTGGCCACCACCGGCGGGGAAGAGAGCCCAGCGGCTCAGCTTTCCAGGGGCGGCTCGCTTCCAACACGCTGCTTCCTGGCTCCCAGAACTTCTCGGCCGGAGGGGGAAGCCCCCGGGGAGGGGGACCCCAGTGACCGGCGGGTCTCCGGCCGAGGGTCGTAGGGAGGGAGCGCTCACCTCGGCGCGGCTCATCCCGGCGGCTCGGGGGCCCTTGCGCGGGTCCGGGGCCGCGGCGGCTCTCAGCGGGGTTGAGGGCGCCCGGAGCGCGGGCCGCTGGCCATGCCGTCGGGGCTGGCGGCGCGGAGAGAGTGCGGCGCTTGGAGTCGGGGCCGCGGCAGCCGCCTTTGCTGCTGCCTCCAGTGTCGGCTCGCGGAGGACTGAGCCGCCCGAGCCGGAGCTCCCCACATGCTACTGATTAACATACACCATTACATCATGGGCTTGGCAGGGAGCGCCCGAGCGGGGGGAGAGGAACCCGGGCGGCGGCGACTGCCCGAGGGGGGAGCCGGGGGGAGGATCCCGGGACCCGGCGCGGGGCGGGGGAACGGATTCCTAAGTGGGGACCCGAAAAAGGGGAGGGGAGCGGAGTGGGAGGAGCCGGTGGCGCAGAGGGTCGGGTTGAAGGAACCTCGGAGAGGAGCAACGAAGTTCGGGGAAGAGGACGGGTCCGGGTGAATTTCTTCCCGCAGCCGCCTGTGTGTTCTGGAGGGGTCGGGGCACTCAAGCCACCCGAGCCAGGGCAAAAGGGACTCGAGGGCGCTCGGGCGGGGGCAGTGCTGCCACCCGCTGCTCGTCCTTGGGAATGTGGTTCCTCCGCTCGGGTGACCCTCGGCCCTTCTGGGGCTCCGGGGTGGCCGAGCAGTGTGGCCCGCCGGCGGTGGAGACCCGAGGTCCCTGCCACAGACGCTGGGATGGGTTCTGGTGGTCGTGGAGGCAAAGGGCCGAAGAGGCTGAGGGGCAGTGCGCAGGGTTGGACGTGCCCAGGCGCTGGGCTCCGTGCCGCCCTAGTCCAAGGGTCTGGCCCGAGTCGGGTGCCGGTTGCCCTTTGCTCTGGCGCAAGCTCCTGAAGGCCAGCCCGGCGTCCGGCTGCGTCCCGTTCTAACCCCGGGGAGGCGGCCCAACTCCTGAGGCCCGTCCGGGGAGCTGTGCCTGGCGCTCGGTCTGCGGCTTTGGGCCTGGAGCGGAGGCGAGCGCCGCCCTGGGCGACAAGGAGGTGGGGCGAGGCCACCTGTCGGCGCTCGGGTGTCGCCAGGCCCCTCAATGTTCACCTGGATCTGGAGAGTGCGCAGGGCCGCGGCCACACCGGGGCTAGGTCCTCGCCGCACGAGAGGCGAGAGGGGCACGGCGCGGAGGCTGAGCTGTGCAGGGTGGGCTGCGAAAGTGCGTCTGCTAGTCTTGAAAGAAAAGGTTTGGTTGAAAATACCCTAAAACCTAAAAACCTGTGTACCTCTTGATATGAGTTGAATATTCGCAAGGAAGACTTGATGACTACATCTGGGCTAGCTCCGTGATTTCAGAGGAAACACTGCGCCCTCCAGCAACTTGAGGCTTTGTTTATACAGGAGTAATTCAGAGAAGGCAGTGAAACGCGTGCTTCAAACCCAGCCTTCCGTAGTCCTGCCAATCCACTGTTTTGAAGAGAAAGTATCTGAGATATTATTCCAGTAATGAACACTTTTGTTTTCCAATTCCAGCATACGTCCCTGGAATTTCAAAGCTTTCTTCCCTTCCTCCTCAAATTTAGTTTCTGCAGCGTATAGGTCATTTCAGACACGTGACAGCACTTAACCATCTGTTAGGGTTTTTGAAAGGTCTCGTCGAGCTGCAACAATGTGGATTTTTTTTAAGTTCATTATTAACCAGACAGGTAAGGTATCCGCATAATTTAATGAATATTTTGCCCTGTTTAGAAAACAAGAATTCTGGAGTCAGTGTTTTGTTTTTGTTTTGTTTTGTTACTGTAGAGGCAGAAAAGCTTGATAGATTTTCTCCAAAGATTACTATCAATTAGCTAATTTTTAGTAATAACATATCAGGAAAAAGGGAGGATTCGAGAGTATGATCTATTTTGGTATATATCTTACTATAAATTGTAGACAAAGCAGATGTTCTTCTAAGGCTTTTGGAAGCTCCCAAGAGTGAATTTTTTAAAGGAAAGTGAAAGAAACAGAAATTTCATTATGTATTGTCACCTGCAGCTTACTAAAGGTATAGTAAAACTAAAAATAAAACAAACCACACACAAAAAAAGAAAAAAACCACTTAGGCTGGTGAATGAAAATACTGCCATCTACTGGAAGAGTGTAGTTATTACAACAGCCTTTGACCTGGGAAAAGACATTGACGTTATCTAATTTTGAATTGTTACTGTTCAGGACCCTTTAAGATATATAAAATTGAGCATGACATGAGCTGTCAGTATTCTTGTATTTGTGTGTTAACAATTCCTTTCCTCTGGGAAAAGAAGAGGGAGTATGAATAAAACCCAGGAGAAATATGGCCTCACTCTTCCCCAAAGTGAAGTCATCGTTCTAAAGGAAAAAATAAACAAACGAACAAAAAACCAGCATTCACTAAACATAAGGTATTGTATTAAGTGTGAATTTTTCCTATGTGAACCTGGACCTAGTATTATTGATAAATAAGAAGTGCCTAACAAGTACTATTCACATCACTTGAAAAATGAATGAAAATATCCTTTCATTAAGAGATACAACTATATCCATGTTCACTATATTCCTATTTATTCATTTGAAAAATACTTATTTTGTCACTTTGTGCCAGGCACTGGGTTAGTCAATAAGTACCCTGAGTATTCTGAGTACCAAGTACAGGCACTGAGCGCATAATGGTGTACTAACCAAGAGATACTTATATGAATAAAACACAGATAAGATTATGAAATGAATTCACATTCTCAACATTATTTTGCTTTTCTCCTCCTTGGAATCTGGGAAGGGAAGAAATTGTTTTCTGAGTGAATAATACTTTTGATCAAATAATTCAAATGTTTAGATGTTCCAAAGATTACCAATTCTAGATAAATCATTGACATATTTATAAATCACTGCTTAAGAGGATGTCTGGGTATGGTTTGTATCAGTAAGAAACCCCAGGGGGCAGCGGTGGCTCATGTCAGTTGTCCTGGTGCTTGAGGAGGCGAGGCTACGTGTTCCAGGCCAGTCTGGGCAACATAAGCACCTCTTATTCATTAAAAAAAAAAAAAAAAAAAAAAAAAAGGAAAGAAATCCCGCCCCAAAAAAAAGAAACCCCAAAGATTTCATGTGTATTTTTAATTTATATTTCTTCTAGAATAATCTAAAACAAACAAAAGAAATGCATTAGATATAAAAGCACTAGAGCTGCTCTCTTTAATTATTTGCTTTATAAATTAGCAAAAGCATTAAAATCTCTGCATAAAGGTAAGTGATAATGGATAATTGCTATTCATTTAATCATTTGATAAATATATATCGAACACTTGTTCTGTGCCAAGTCCTCAAGATAAAATGTTAAGACATATGATATCTTTTATCTAACACAAAAGTTCATATAACAAACATATATATGATTATATTATATATCAAGAAAATATATAAATAAAACTTCATATATTCATTACACATTTTTAAATGCATATATATGCCATAGGAAAACGCGTGAAAACATTTACACCAAAATGGTGACTAATGGTGACCTTCTCTACATGGTAGGATTTCTGAGGATTGTTATCTTCTCTATATTTATTTTCTAGCTTCTCTACTGTAAGAAAACTAAAACAAAACAAAACACTACAGGAGTTCAGGCCTACTGACTAAGACTTAACTTTAGAAGTGTTCTAAAGAAACTCTACTGTGAAACTTAGGTCTGTAACTCCCAAGTATTCTTTGAGCCTGTATTGCTTCCTACCTGGGACTTGTCCTAGACTCACCGGGTCTCCCTTCCTCAGTTCTGACCTTTCCACTCTCTAGCTCAGACATTTTCTGTGATTTCTGAATAGACACTGAATACATTCCAGGCTACTTGGTCTGGCATACAAAGATTCCAGGATTTGGCCACTATCTGCCCTACTGCCCCTCTCTTCTACATTTCATTCACTGATTCATTCACAGAAAGTATTTGTTGAGTATAAATCACCTTGCTTGGCAATTCGAAGATACAAAAGTAGAAGAAGAACCATGCTCTCGTCAACCTCCAGTGGGCAGCATAAAGTATGTTCTTGGCATGTGTGTGCACACGCACATCCAAACTTCACAAAAAAAGTACAGTGTGAAGTGGGTCTGAGAGGGGGCAACACACAGTGTTAAGAGAAACAAGAAGAGCCAGCAATTCTGCTAGAAAATTAAGGAAGACACTGTGGATCTGTTGCCTTTTGAGCTGGTGTTCATTGGGTAAATAGTTTCAACAGAGATAGGCACAATTTTAAATATTTATGACGGAGGGACATAGATATCCGAAGAAGTGCATAACAAGTACGAAATATTCACATCACTTGAAAAATGAATGAAAATATCCTTTCATTAAAAGAGATATTACTGTGTCTATGTTCACTGTATTTCTGTTTATTCCTTTGAAAAATACTGATTGTGTCACTTTGTGCCAGGCACTGGGTTAGGCAATAAGTACCCTGAGTATTCCAAATACCAAGTATAAGGACTTAGTACTCAGTACCTATACCTATGGGGACCAGGATATCTAGATATTGTTTGTATCAAGATAGCATCCTGAGAGTGCCGTGTTTGTGTATTTTAAGTTCATATTTCTTCTAGTAGTAATAACACAAGGAAAGGAAATGCAGTTCTTCCCAGACTTTGGTGTCTGTTGGTGGAAAGTGATCCTCTAGTATTGGCATCTACTAAATGAGCTATTCTGTATCCTTTCCCAGATGACCTGAGAATGAAATTTTTAGGACTCTACCCCACTGAAGTAAAAGCACCATTGCTATAAGATAACGTATACTAAAGTATGAAGACAAAAATGTTAATTTTAGCAATTTGTAATAGCAAAATGCTAGAATGCCTATCTGCACGGCAATGAGCAAATAAAGTATTAAACCACCATACTGTGAATTTTATGCACTTTAAAAATATATATATATTTTTTAGAGACAGGTTTCACTACGTTGCTCAGGCTAGTCTCGAACTTCTGGCTCGAGCGATCCTCCCACCTTGACCTCCCAAAGTGCTGAGATTATAAGCATGAGCCACCTCACCCAGCCTTATGCACTTATTTTTTAAAAAATAAGTTATACTTGAGAAAAATGCATCAAAATATTATAGATTGATGGACAGATAGAGAAATAGATAAATTAACGTGATAAAAAATACAGCAAAATGTTAATTGTAGAATATAGGTGGTGAGGATATAAATGTTCCCCGTTTAATTCTTCCAACCTTTCTGTATGTTTGAAAATGTTTACAATACATTATTGGAGATAAAAAGGAATGATTCTAGTTTATAGGTATTGGCCTAGAAAGATAAATTTTAAGTGTCTTTAGTATCATTCTATTTTTGTGGCTTAAGGAGGCTGGCTCTAAAGCAAAGGTCTGAGTCTTAAAGCCCAATCCCCGTCATTTGCCAGCCCTGTGACCTTCCTCACTCCACTGGACACTCTGTAGTTTAGTTTTACTGGTAACAAACCTACCTCGTTGTTATTATGAGAAGTAAATAAATAATACACTTGATTTCTTAAAACAGTGCCAGGCATGTAGCAAGTATTCAATAAATACTATTATTAGCTGTGACTGAGAGGAAAAAAGGGGCCATGTGGGGTGGGAAGGAGCAAATAAACCTGTGTCTCTCTATATAGTATATATATAAATGTAAACTTTGATTTTATGTTTATATATATATACACACACACACATATGTATGTTTGGAATGGAAGGAGGACACACACACACAGCATTATGTTTTTTTGTTTGTTTTTAAGTGTAATGTAACCCCATAAGGAAACAATCAGACAAATCCAGAGACATTCTCCAAGATAACTGGCCTGGAAAAAAATGGCAGGACTGCTCCAGATTAAAAGAGACATAGGGCACATGGCAGTTGTAAGCAATGTATAACCCTTCATTGCATTGAGGTTTGAAAAAATAGCTATAAAAGACATTTGGGGCTGGGTGTGGTGGCTCATGCCTATAATCCCAGCACTTTGGGAGGCTGAGGTGGGTGGATCACCTGAGGTCAGGAGTTTGAGACCGGCCTGGCCAACATGGTGAAACTTCTTCACTACTAAAAATACAAAAAAATTATCTGGGTGTGGTGGCAGGCGCCTGTAATCCCAGCTACTTGGGAGGCTTAGGCAGGAGAATTGCTTGAACCCGAGAGGCAGAAGTTGCAGTGAGCTGAGATCACACGATTGCACTCCAGCCTGGGTGACAAGAACAAAACTCTGTCTCAATAATAATAACATAATAATTAAAAACATATATTTTGGGGACAACTGGGGAAATATTGAATATAGGCTGGAAATTTGCTGATATAAGGGAATTATTAGTTTTGTTTTGTTAGGTGTGACCATGGTATTGTGGTTATGAAGGAGGGTACCTTTTCATTTGATTTTTTAAAAATATATTCATGCTTGAGGTATCTGGGTAAGTGGTCAAGATGTTTGCAACTGACTTTGAAATAATTCAGCAAAAAACACATACATAAACACATAAATAAAAGTGGTAAATCTTGCATCAGGGGGTGAGTATAATAGGTGTACATCGAACTATTATTACTGTTTTGTTTTGTTTTATTGAGACAGTCTTGCTCTGTCACCCAGGCTGGGAGGCAGTGGTGTGCTCTCAGCTCACTGCAACCTCCACCTCCCAGGTTCAAGCGATTCTCCTGCCTCAGCCTCCCTAGTAGCTGGGATTACAGGTGCCTGCCACCATCCCTAGCTAATTTTTGTGTTTTTAGTAGAGACAGGGTTTTATCATGTTGGCCAGGCTGGTCTCGAACTCCTGACCTCAAGTGATCCTCCCGCCTCAGCTTCCCAAAGTGCTGGGATTACAGGTGTGAGCCATCCCATCTGGCCTGAACTATTATTTTTAATTTTCTGTGTGTTTGAGATTTTTCTCAATAGAAAGTTAAAAAACAGAGTTAAGTAGAAAGTTTTAAAACACAGACACGGGAGGCTGTGAAAGACATTTGCAAACACAAGGAAATGTGCAAGTTCTTAGTAAATACTGTCAGTGGTTTGGCATCAAGAACAAAGACACGAATTGTAGCAACATCAGAGTTTAATACAGTATTTCTCAAAGGGGTTCATGAACCTTGAGCATCACAGTCACCTGGGCTCTTCTTAAAAACACAGATCCCTGCTGGGCATGGTGGCTCACACCTGCAATCCTAACACTTTGGAAGGCCAAAGAGGGAGGATTGCTTGAGCTCAGGAGTTTGAGATCAGCCTGGGCAACATAGTGAGACCTTGTCTCTACTAAAATTCAAAAAAATTTAGCTGGGCATGTGGTACATAGCCTGTAGTCCTAGCTACTCTGGAGGCGAAGGCAGAAGAACAGCTTGAGCCTGGGAAGTTGAGGCTGCAGTGAGCCCTGGGCATGCCGCTGTACTCCAGCCTGGATGACAGAGTGAGACACTGACTCAAAAAAAAAAAAAAAAAAAAAAAAAAGCAGATACCTGAGTTCCTCTGCAGATACAGGGAATGGCTATTTCTAAAGGTTTCAAGTAAGTCTCAATTACAGTGTTTACCAAACCTCCTTGATACAAGATGCACCTCTAGTCTAGTGTTTACTAAACATACAGATTCCCAGGCCCTTGGCTTCGTAATTTTGATTCACTTGGGCTGGGGCTGAGCATCTGTAATGCAGCAAATGCTTTAGACAATTTTATGATTCAGCGAGGTTAGAAAACACCATTTAAAAATTGAATGCAGGCTGAGCGTGGTGGCTAATGCCTGTAAACCCAACACTTTGGGAGGCCAAGGTGGGCAGATCACTTGAGGCCAGGAATACGAGACCAGCCTGGCCAACACAGCAAAACCTTGTCTCTACTAAAAATACAAAAATTAGCCTGGCATGGTGGCACATGCCTGTAATCCCAGCTACTTGGGAGGCTGAGGTGGAAGGAACCCGTGAACCCACGGGGCGGAGGTTGCAGAGAGCAGAGATTGTGCCACTGCCCTCTAGACTGGGCGAAGGAGCAAGACTGTGTCTCAAAAATTAAATAAAATAAATAAATAAAAATGAAAACTCAATGCAGTTTCCTAAACACACGTGATAAGAATCACTTTGGCTGCTCACGGAAGCCACCCATATTTGTGGACCTCACAAAATCCTTCCAAATAGAATCTTCTGGGATTGGGTATAGAAGACTGTATTTTTATCAAGAGACTCTGATGATTCTTGATATCAGACAACTTGGGAAACATCAGGGCACAATTATGCAAAGCCATCTGAAAGCATGGCCCAGAGGAGCAATAGGGGCAGCTACAGACAGGTAGAGTGAGAAGGGAGCACCCCTGCCAGCTCCACACAAGCCCACCTCAGTCATCTCGGTGCCATTCGGACCCATCTTTCAGGCGTCCTAGTCCCCATAGTCCAATCCCAAAAGCCTGATTAGAAGATGTCATCCCACGTGGAATACCTACAGGAAGAAAACATGCTGGCGGGAGTGTGCAGGATTTGGGTGCCCGCAGTAGTAGAGTTCTCACTGTAAATTAATCCTCTTTCATGTTGGATACATACAACAATCTCACAAGTTTGCTGAATGTATGTCAACTCCTGAAAGATGGCCTAATTGGCCTGATCCCAAGCACCCCCCCCGCTTTTTTTTTTGGCTGCAAAAATGAGGGCCCTGCTAAGGTAAATGTGTCCCTTTGGAGATTTCTGAAAAAATACCCAGACATCCCTCGCTTTCCAAGCAATTTCACACTCTAATATCCTCTGGACTTCTACAGAATATTTAGACAAAGAGAAGTATCTGTCAGGAAGTCAGGTTTTTGGAGCAGTAGAGGGGGTTCTTAGTTGGACACCCTGGAAACATGCCTTGCCTCCCTAGCAGGCTACAGGGGCCCTGCCCCACCCTCGCCTGCCTTCAGTTCCTCAGGCATACCCAGCTCATTCCCTTCTCCAGGCCTTTCCCCTGATATTTCTGGAGAATCGAGTCTCTCCTACTTTTTACCCAGAGCCTCAAAAGGCTGACTCCCTCACATCTTAGCTCAAATGCCACCTGCTTAGAGAAGTCTTTTTAGACCACACTATCTAAAGTAGTGGCTCCTTCCTTATGGTAGCACTTACCACAAACAGAAATGACGTTGCTTATTCATTTGGTTACCTCTTTATTATCTTTCTCCCCTCACCAGATTTTACACCCTTATTACAAGCACTTTATTTATTCCTAGGATCCTCAATATGTTCACAGGACCTGCCATGTAGAAGTGCACAGTATATACTTGTGAATTGAATTAATGAGTCTCAGGGCTGAAAAATGTCTTAGAAGAGCCTTGGTTTGGCGGGGTGCGGCGGCTCACACCTGTAATCCCAACACTTTGGCAGGCTGAGGCGGGCAGATCATGAGGTCAGGAGATCGAGACCATCCTAGCCATGGTGAAACCCCATCTCTACTGAAATACAAAAAATTAGCCAGACGTGGTGGTGCATGCCTGTAGTCCCAGGTACTCAGGAGGCTGAGGCAGGGGAATCGCTTGAATCTGGTTGCAGTGAGCCGAGACTGTGCCACTGCACTCCAGCCTGGTGAAAGAGCAAGACTCTGTCTCAAAAAAAATAAAACAAGAAGAGCCTAGGTCTATCCCCATCACACACACACACACACACACACACACACACACACACACACACATATATATATATATATATATATATATATATATATATTGAGACAGAGTCATGCTCTATCACCTAGGCTAGAGTGTAGTGGTGCAATCTCAGCTCACTGCACCCTCTACCTCCAGGTTCAAGCAATTTCCTGCCTCATCCTCTCTAGTAGCTGTGATTACAGGTGTCCGCCACCACGCCCAGCTAATTTTTATGTTTTTAGTAGAGACGGCATTTTACCATGTTGGCTAGGCTGGTCTCGAACTCTTGAACTCAAGGGATCTGCCTGCCTCAGCCTCCCAAAGTGCTGGGATTACAGGCGTGAGCCACCGTGCCCAGCCTGTGCTTTCTTTAATTTTTCTTCTGTCTCTCTGTGACTTCCAGCTGTGGTGGTATGGAGGTGCACTGCTCAGCTCTCCTCCCAGAGAGTCTGCCACTGAGTGGTAGCCAGCTCCAGCTGCTGCCCTTTGGTTTCACTATAGTTTTCATGTCAAGGCCATGTCTTTGTGGGGCCGCCCCTGGCCAGTGACTGAGCACAACATGGGTACTAGGGCTGGGCCATTCGTGACCAATATGGGATTCCTCCAAGGTCATCAAAGGAGGGACACCCCATCCACCGAGCACAGACGTTCTTGGAATGGTGCTGTGGTGCTACTCAATCGTTCTCCCCCTCTCCTTTCACATGTACCATACCTGCGTCCTTGTCTTTTTGCTCTCTCTTGTTCAACTTTCACAGTTATTTCCTCCAATAAATGACTTGCATGTCTATCTCTTCTTGGCATCAGGTAGTTCAAGAACGTTCCTGAACTAACTTACTTATCCCTTGGCTTACAGTGACTCTGGGAACTAGACAAGGTAATTCTTTTTTTTCTTTTGTTTTCTTTTCTTTTTTTTTTTTTTCCTTTTAAGACCAAGTCTCACTCTATGGCCAGGCTGGAGTGCAGACAAGCTATTCAAATGTGATCTGGCCAGCTGTGCAACTATGGACAGTTACTTAGTCTATTTCCCCATCTATAAGATGGCGATATTACTAGTCACCTATAGGGTTGCTGTGATACTTCAAGGGAAGAACATGTGAAGTGCCTAACAGTGCCTGGTGCTCATTATATGGTAAGGGCCTGTCCCCCACTGGTGCCATTATGAGAAAACTGCACTATTTAAAGGGTGTTCTGATCTACAAAAGTGCATTTTATATGTTCAAATAAAAAGTGACCAAAAGTGTAGCTTTTCTTTTTAATTGCATATTTTAAAGGACCTGGAGAATTCTTAGGGTTATCAGGGTGTGATACCAGACAATCTAATGTAAAATGAATTTTAGTGCAAAGTCGACCTTCCAAAGAGCAGATGACTAGGCAGTAATCTGGGAGGAATGGGATTTAGGGGAGCTAGAAACATAGCCAGCAGGCAGGGAGACCATTTCTTTCTTAGAAGGAGACCAGCACACGTGATTCTCTGGACTTGATTCAGGACAGGTGCAGAAACGTTGACAAGTGAGTTTGCAAGTGAGCACAGGTGATTCAGATCTGGATGTGGAGAATGAATTCACTTGTAAAAGATTGGCCTTGGGTGGCTGAACAGAAGTGCCCAGGATTGAGGAAACAGGAGGCCAATTGGAAGTAGGCCGAGGCGGAATTTGCATCAGCTAGAACTCTGCCTCTGTATTTGCCACTAAGAGCTGCAATTGTTTTCCTGAAAACTGGGCCCACCTGTGGGAAAGTGGTGTCTATATTAAAAATATTATTAAATGATTGCAATGCCTGCTCTGTAAGCTTGTTGGGAGGTTTGAAAATAACTGGCACATTACTTGGAACACAGTAGGTACTTAATAAGCATTCATTTTCCTTGTTGTTCGACATACATTTGAGTGTGTTGATTTGGCTAATGTGCAGTGTGGCTCTGCCTCACAGAGAGAGATGCTTTATTCACTCTTCGAAGACGTGGTCTCTCAAAGCCATGTCATAAGGCGTACAAGAGGATTGCCAGGGCTCAAATCAGGATTCGAGGGATGAGGAGAGAGAGGGGAGGAAGGAACTGCAGCACTGGTGACAGATGGCATGTGGGAAGGCTAAATCAGGAGTCAGGTCTGCTAAGATAGCAACAGTGAAAGGCAGGCTGGGAGGGCCTAGGAGCTGCGGCTTAAGGAGACTAAACTTGAGTTCAGATCTCATTATAAGGAGCTCAGAAATATATCTTGGCGTTGGCAGGGGCACACATTCGAATAGAAAGCCAGCATTCTGTTAGCCCAGGGGGAGTGGTAATTGCCTGCACCACTTTTCTGATTCTCTAGCACCTTTTGACACTAGTCGAGTCATGGCCTAATAATCCAAACCCAAACCAGAGCTGCGGGCCAGCACAAGAGAAGCCAGGCCAGAGTGAGCCTCAGGTGAAGCTTTGGGACTTTTGGGGAATCTGTTTTCACTTTTCACTAAAGTTCTTACTATTCTGAAGATAGTTTTCAAATTGTCTTCAGTTCCTCAATTTAGAGATTTTTTCCAGAAAAAAAAGACTCCTTAAACCCGGTTTTAAGTAAATAGAATGTGGCTACCCAAAGGCCATGAGCAATTGTGATTCTTTTTTTTAAGACAAGAGTTTCTCTCTTTTTGCCCAGTCTGAGTGCAACAGTACAACCTCGGCTCACTGCAACCTCTGCCTCCCAGGTTCAAGCAATTCTCCTGCCTCAGCCTCCTGCGTAGCTCAGATTACAGGCACGTGCCATCAGGCCCAGCTAATTTTGTATTTTTAGTAGAGACGGGGTTTCACCATGTTGTTCAGGCTGGTCTGGAACTCCTGACTTCAAGTGATCCACCCACCTCGGCCTCCCAAAGTGCTGGGATTACAGGCGTGAGCCACCACACCTGGCCCCGAGCAATTGTGATTTTTATTTAGGAGTCACATTGGAATGTGAATTGAACAAGCATGCTAAATCCATGAAGGGAAAAACATGTTTCATTGTGCTCCAACACAGATAACATAAAACTGACCCTTTTCACCATTCTTAAGTATACATTCCAGTGTTATTAAGTACATTCACGATCATCACTGCAGTTCACTTCCAGAACGTTTTCATCATCCCAAACCGAAACTCTGTATCCGTTAAGAAGTAACTCCCCATTCTCCCTCTTCCCAGCCCCTGACACCCACCATTCTACTTTCTGTCTGTATTAATTTGAATGCTCTAGGTACCTCATGAAGGTGAAATAGAATATTTGTTTTTTTGTGACTGGCTTCTTATTTAACTTCTCAAAGTCTTCAAGGTTCATCTATGTTGTAACATGTACAAGTACCTTATTTCTTTTTATTTTCTTTCTCTTTTGAGACAAGGTCTTGCTCTGTCACCCAAACTGGAGTACAGTGGTACAATCATGGTTCACTGCATCCTTGACCTCCCTGGCTCAAGTGATCCTCCCACCTCAGCCTCCCAAGTAATGGAGACTGCAGGTGAACACCACTACATTCAGCTAATTTTCTAATTTTTATTTTTTGTAGAGACAGGGTCTCACCTTGTTGCCCACGCTGTCTCAAACTCCTGGCCTCAAGAAATCCTCCCACTGTGCTAGGGTGACAGGTATGAGCCACTGTTCCTGGCCATCTTTTTTTTTAAGAGATGGAGTCTCACTGGGTTGCCCAGGCTGGACTCAACTCCTGGAGTCAAGTAATTCTTCCACCTCAGCCTCCTAAGTAGCTGGGATTACAGGTGTGAGCCACCACACCTGGCTCCTTTTATTGTGGTTATTGTTGTCTCTAGCCCTCGGCCCAGTGGAGCACATAGACCCTCAATAAACTCAATTAAGTAAATGACGACATGCTCACCCCCACGCAATGATAAGCAGTGTCTGGCTGCAGGGAGTACGCCAGTCCTTTTTAAGGCAGAGTAATATTCCACGAAGAAAACTTTTGAGGCAGCTTTCTCTGGAATGGAGTCAGATGGGAAGGGCTAATTTTTTGAAGTTACTTTAGTCAGGAACACTGTATTTTTGACTAATTTTTAAGTCAAAATTTAAATCCTCAAACTAATCCAAACTAATTAGTAGTTATTCAAATACAATGTAAATATAAGATGAACCACAATTTCAAACAGAAATGCAGATGGGTTCTCACTTTTTAAAAATAAGCAAATGTGTGAAGTATTAATTATAGGGTTTTTTTTTGTACAGTAGAACGTCTCAAAGTGTCATAGATAAATTTTCAAATAAAAACATTCAGAAAGTTAAATATAAGCATCGCAAAACCACGCCTATTTACAGGATTTATATAGGTCGGGATTACAAAAGTGGGACTTCACATCTTGTGCAGAGGTAACCTGCTCCCAGACTGACATGAGAGGAAGAAAAGTTGCTTATACTGGAAGTCATAAAATACCGATTCTTACCTTGCTTATTGATCCAAGAATTGCTTATATCTTTTTTTTCCTTTTCTTTCTTTTTTTTGAGGCGGAGTTTCACTCTTGTTGCCCAGGCTGGAGTGCAATTGTGTGATCTCAGCTCACTGCAACTTCAGCTTCCCAGGTTCAAGTAATTTTCCTGCCTTAGCCTCCCGAGTAGCTGGGATTACAGGCATGTGCCACCACACCTGGCTAATTTTGTATTTTTAGTAGAGATGGGGTTTCTCCATGTTGGTCAGGCTGGTCTTGAACTCCCCACCTCAGGTGATCTGCCCACCTCGGCCTCCTACAGTGCTGGGATTACAGGCATCAGCCACTGCGCCTGGCCTATGTCTTTTTCAACTGAAGGTGAAATGGAAATGTATCCACAGGTTGAAATGGTTTAGATGCAAATAAGTACCAATCTGGGATCATGTTTGCGTAACCTAAACAAAGACCAGAATTCCCTTCCCCAAAGTTTTTTTAAAAGCAACCTCTGTATGATGAGAGTATCCCCTAATAGCTGCCACCATCAGGTTTTTCCTAACCAGGCACCACTGTTGCACAGGAGACATGAGATTCGATATTGTTTAACTCCACATTTCTACATCCTTGGGATGTTCCCAGTCAGGACATTTACATGAAACTGAGTATAAACGTAAATTTTATTGCAAGATTTCTCGGAGCCTTTCTTATGCTAATGTTCATTGTGCCTCTTTGGAAGAGTACACTGTGTAGCAATTCTTAAGCTGACTTTAGTCCAGAATCCACATTTCACAGGTCTTCTTGTCATACTATTGTCACTTGGGATATATTTTGGGAAATGCTGAGTCTAATAATAGCTTATAGAAAAGCAATAAAAATGATGAGAGAATTTGGAAATTGTACCTACAGTTGGATGTTTAAAAACCATGTTTTTCCGGCAATGCAGGAAGATGACTAGTTGTTAGAGCACAAACTTCAGGCAAAACAAAACTGGATTCAAATCCCAACTCTGCCACCTTGTAGCTATGTAATATGAGCTATTTAACCTCATTTGGTTTCAATTTTCTGCCTACTTTAAGAAATTGTGCCAGAATTATAGGAGATAACACCTAATTATATCGATTGAAATCCAGCCAGGAGACAAAAAAACACACCAATTATTTTATCAAAGATTAACACAAAGAGTTGTTAACTGAAAAATCGAAAGGAAAACACTGAGGTATAACACTAGTAGCAATTGCAGGAAGTGGCTGCCATCCATGGCAAGGAAAGGTCATGGCATGGGATAAACAGGGGCTTACTGGTCACCCTTGGGAATTCAGTTTAAGTCAAATAGTCAGAATATAAAAGAGGATGCATAATTCATCATGAATAAGAAACAAGAAAACAAAAATGGCCATAGTGTAGGGTTCGGAGAATCCCAGACTTAGTAGTATTAGAATTACGGGGGAACTTCTGACTCAGTATGTCTAAGATCTGAGTTGTGATTCTGTTAGGTACCAGCACTGGGGAATCATTGTTGTACTTTCTCCAGATGTCTGGAGCTAAGAGAAATAGTAATAGGATGGAAGCTAAATAGGAGTCATAGGGTGGAATGAGACACAAGGTTGGGGTGGGGAGTTCTTTAGTACTGGTAATATCTAGCATAATTTAAGGCAGAAGGAAATAAGTTAGACTGAAGATAAAGAGAAAGGAGATAGGCTAGTATTCTTTTATTCTCTCAAGGACATCAGTCCTGCAATTGCTCTTAGTATCCCAGCATTATCATTTTTTCCCTCTCCACTGATTTGTTCTCATGGTCATTCAAACATGCTGTTATTTTCTCTCATCTTTAAACGCTAGTAAACCCATATTGACAGTTACCACATCATTTCTCTGTTCCTCCTTATAACAACATTCTCAAAAGAGTTGATTCTATTTGCTGCCTGCAATTCTTCTCTCCCCAGTCACTTGACTTCATTCCAAATGGGTTTTCTCCACACACATTACCAAAACTGAGCTTATCCAGGCCACACGTGACCTCTGTGTTGCTGAATCCAATGGCCAATTCTCATATCTCACATAATCTAATGGTATCATTTGACATAGATCACGCTCTCTTCTCTGAAATACATTCTTCACTTGGTGTCTAAGAAACTCAATAGTGATAGCTTTAAAACATGGGTGTAAATTCATTTCTACTTCTTTAATCAAGACGTGGAGTCTGTATCTGCTTTCCTTGAATCTGTATGGGCTTGTGACTGCTTGACTAATGGGGTACAATAGAAATAATAATAGGTCATAAAGGCCCATGCTCCCTAAGATCAGGCACATGACAAGGATGTCCGCTCTGCCCATGTCTATTCAACTTTGACATGTGTAATTGACATTTAAGGGTAATGAAGACTAAAAGCAAAAGTTAGACAGAAAGTTCTAGCCAGGAAAATTAGGCAAGAAAAACAAATAAAAGGCATTCAAACTGGAAAGGAAGAAGTAAAATTACTTCTGCTTGCATATGACATGATCTTGTATATAGAAAATCGAAGGAATCCACTAAAAAACTATTAAAATTAATAAACAAGTTCTAAAATTTGAAGAGTACAGTATCAATGTCCAAAAATCAAAAATCAATGTATTTCTATATACCAGTAATGAATAACTTGAAAATGAAATCAAAACAATTCTATTTACAGCATCAAAAAGAATAAAGTGCTTTGAAATACATTCAATAAAATGAGTACAACTTATACTCTGAAAACTTTAAAACATTCTTTAAAAACATTAAGGAAGACCTAAAAAAAATAAAAAGATATCCCATATTCATAGATTGGAAGACTTAATATTGTTAATATGGCAATATTCCCCAAATTGATCTAAAGGTTTAGTGTAACTGCTATCAAAATCCCAGTTGACTTTTTTTTTTTTTTCAGACACTGACAAGCTGATCCTAAAATTCACACTAAAATTCAAGGGACCCAGCATAGCCAAAACAATCTTAAAAAAGAACAAAGTTGGAGAACTTTTGCTTACCAATTTCAAAACTTACCACAAAGCTTCTATAAGTGAGAAACAATAGTCTTAGCATAAACATAGCCATATAAATCAATAGAATAGAATTGAGAGTCCAGAAATAAACCTTCAATTTTACAGTCAGTTCAACAAGGGTACCAAGACAATTCAATGAAGAAAGAGTAGTCTTTTTGATAAGCAGTACTGGGATAGATAACCACGTAAAAGAATGAAGTGGAATTCACTTTCTCGCACCAAATATAAAAATTAACTCAAAATTGATCAAAATGTAAAAGCTAACACTATAAAAACCCTTATAAAAAAATAGGTGTAAATCTTTGAGACCTTGAGTTAGGCAAAGCCTTCTTAGATATGACACGCAAAACACAAGCAACAACAGAAATAATAGATAAGTTGGATTTCATCAACATTGAAAACTTTTGTGCTTCAAAGGACACCTCAAGAAAGTGAAAAGATAGCTCACAGAATGGGAGAGAAATATCTGTAGAGCATATGCCAAAAGGAACTTGTGTCTAGAACATATGAAGAATTCTTACAATTCAATAATGAGAATCGTTACTACCTAATTTAAAAATGGGTTAAAGTACTAACTAGATATACAAACCATTAATAAAAACATGAAAAGATGTTCAATACCATTAACCATTAGGGAAATGCAAGTCAATATCATAAATCGGGAGTTAACAGATACAGAATTTTCGTTTGGCAAGACAAAAAAGTTCTGAAGATCTATTGCATGAGAATGTGAATACACTACTGAATTGTATACTTAAAAGTGGGTAAGCCGGGCGCGGTGGCTCACGCCTGTAATCCCAGCACTTTGGGAGGCCGAGGCAGGTGGATCACGAGGTCAAGAGATCGAGACCATCCTCGTCAGCATGGTGAAACCCCGTCTCTACTAAAAATACAAAAAATTAGCTGGGCATGGTGGTGTGTGCCTGTAATCCCAGCTACTCAGGAGGCTGAGGCAGGAGAATTGCCTGAACCCAGGAGGCAGAGGTTGCGGTGAGCCGAGATCGCGCCATTGCACTCCAGCCTGGGTAACAAGAGCGAAACTCCGTCTCAAAAACAAACAAAAAAAAAAGTGGGTAAGACTATAACTTCTGTTATTGTGGGTTTTTTTTTTAAACCAACAATTTTAAAAATACACAATTATACTGCTTCAAGGGTATTCAAGTGTGAAGTGAAGTGGTATAGGTGCCCTATTCCACTAGGGTAGGATAGCTATAATTAAAAGATAATAACAAGAGTTTGGGAGGATGTGGAAAAACTGGAACCCTCATATATTGCCAGCAAGAATATAAAATGGTACAGCTGCTTTGGAAAACAATTGGGCAGTTCCTCAGAAAGTTCAACATAGAGTTGCCACAGGAGCCAGTAATTCCACTTGTAGGTATTGAATAGGTCTGGAATCAGCTGCTGTGACATAAAAATTATTTTAAGCAGAAGATATTTGAGTTCCTGAAATCTCTCATCTGCCTAAAAGGAGGGTCTTCCAAAAGAACTCAGAATAACTCAATCGTCATAAAACTCCGTCTCAGGAACAACCAGAGAAAATTAACTATTATCACCAGCGATAAGACGCCTCCATACCACACCTAAATAGACGTTTGTCACGGAAACTGTATCTCCCATGTATTCTAAGGGCCCATTTATCTTTCCTGAAAGTCATTGTTTTCCTACAAGTGCCCTGCTCCCTCTTGCCTTCCCCTCTTACGACGATATATAAGCCCCAAATAATCACCCCTTTGAGTCACATTCCTTTGTGAACTCCTGTCTGTAAGTAATTAAAATTTGCCTTTTCTTTTGCTAATCTATCTTTTGGCAATTTAATTTGCAGGCCTCCAATGACTGAATCTAAAAAATAGATTAAAAGCTTTTCCTTCCCAACAGTATATACCCAGAGAAATGAAACATATGTTCTTAACAAAACTTGTTCCTAAATCTTCATGGCATTATTCATAATAGCCCAGAAGTGGAAAACCCCAAAAGCCCATCAAATGCTGAATGGATAGATACAATATGGTATAGCTACACAATGAAGTATCATCCAGCAATAAAAAGGAATAAAATACTGATTCATACTACAACATAGATGAACCTTGAAAACATGCTAAGTGAAAGAAACCAGTCACAAAAATCTTATATTGTGTGATTAAATTTATGATTCTACATTTGATTCCATTCCACGAAATATCCAGAATAGACAAATCTTTAAAGAAAAAGTAGATTAGTGCTTGCCTAGGGCTGGGGGGATGGAGGGATTGGGGATGATCGTTAATAGAAATGTTCAAAATTTATTGTGGTGATGATTCTAAAATTCTGTGAGCACATGAAAAATATTGAATGGTACAATTTGAATAGGGGAATTGTATGGTATGTAAATTAGATCTCCACAAAGCTGTTTTTAAAGGACAAAAATGGCCATGCAGCTTTTGGTTTGTTCACTGCAAACACTTGATCTTAGAGCCCCAGGCCTCCATTAAAGCAGTGTGACTACCCTAAAGCCACCAGACTGTCATAAAGCCCAAGCCACATGTAAAGGCTATGTGCTGTCTTAGCTCAGCCCAGCCTTTTCATCGTCACAGCCCAGGCACCAAATACCTGAGTAAAGAAGCTTTCAGGTGATTCCAGCCCTCAGGCCTTTGGGTCACCCCACTAGCCATTAGAGTATTCCCAAGTACGGTCCCAGACAAGCCTATCTACACCATAATCTGTCTCAATACCTGAACACAGAATCTCTGAGCACAATAAAATGGTAGTTGTTTTACACCATTGTATTATTATTATTAATTTGTTAAGAAGTAACCAGTTGCTGTAAAGACCACTCTTCTAGTTTTCCTCCTATCTCACTATCTGCTCCTCAGTCTATTGGTCCTTCCCTCATATCCCTGAATGTGGGTGTATCCCAAGTGTTAATCCGTGGGCCACTTCTATGCCTATGCTCACTCCCTTGACACTCTCGCTTGGTCTTTTGGCTTTAAATACCATGCTAATGACTCCCAAATTTATATCTTCAGCCTGGACCTCTTTCCTGAATTCTAGATTAGTATATTCACCTGCTTATTTGACATTTCTACTTAGATTTCGAACTGGCATCTAAAACTTAACAAAAACACAATTGAGGCCAGTTGCAGTGGCTCACACCTATAATTCCAGCACTTTGGGAGGCTGAGGTGGTGGATCACAAGGTCGGGAGTTCAAGACCAGCCTGGCCAACATGGCGAAACCCTGTCTCTATTAAAAATACAAAAATTACTGTGCATGGGGGCGTGCGCCTGTAATCCCAGCTACTTGGGAGACAGTCAGGAGAATTGCTTGACCTAGGACCCGGGAGGTGGAGGTTGCAGTGAGCCAAGATCATGCCACTGCACTCCAGCCGGGGCTTCTCAAACAATCAAAAAAACACACAATTGTTCTTTTCCTCCAAACTTGCTCTTTTTTCAATCATCTCCGTCTTAGCACTGCAACTCCCAGCCTTGCAGTCATTAAGACCTCTTCACTGTGAACTGGCTTACTACCCAGCTCCCTCAGGTCTCTACTGAAATTCCTAGAGGCCTTCAAATACAATGTAACCCAATCTCTGTCCCTCACATTCTCTATCTACCCATCCCAGCTTTGATCTCCTCCACCTGATACTGTATCTTTTACTAATTGGTCTCACCTCCACCTGATACTGTATCTTTTACTAATTGATCTATCTTTTACTAATTGTTATATCATTAAGGGTGATATAACAGTTTTGCCTATTTTATTCTTTCCTGTATCCCCAATGACCAAAGGTTTATACTGTCTTTGGCCCTCAATAATTATGTTTAGTTATTAAATGAGTAATTAAATCAGTTCAGGGAACAAGCAGGGATGAAATCAAGAACCTAAGTAAAGTGTTAGCCTCAAAAGGAGATATAATACATCTCTTCTCTTGGGGAAAGAGAAAAAAAAATGTCTACTGATTTTGAACTTCTAAGCAAAGAAATTACAGTAGAACCCATCACACATGGGGCTTATTATGGAGATCACCAGTGTAAGCACTTTACACATATTCATGGGTGTAATACTCTCAACTGCCTGTGGGCAGGCTCTATTATCACTTTATTTTTTATTTTTTTGTTTTATTCTATTATCATTTTATAGACAAGGAAACTGTAAGTAACTTCTCCAAGGTGACCAGCCATTAAGTGGCAGAGCTGAAATGCAAACCAAGTTATCTGACTTCAGGGTCCATCATAACCTCCACACCATATACGTCTTGAAGGGTCTTTACTGAGGGTGATATAACAGTGGTAGGATACAAAACTTGAAGAGGGCCAGGCGTGGTGGCTCACGCCTGTAATCACAGCACTTTGGGAGGCCGAGGCGGGTGGATCATGAGGTCAAGAGATGGAGATCACCCTGGCCAACATGGTGAAATGCCGTCTCTACTAAAAATACAAAAAATTAGCCAGGCGTGGTGGCGAATACCTGTAATCCCAGCTACTAGGGAGGCTGAGGCAGGAGAATCGCTTGAATCCAGGAGGCGGGGACTGCAGTGAACTGAAGTCTGCAGTGAGCCGAGAACGTGCCGCTGCACTACAGCCTGGGCAACAAGAGCAAAATTCTGTCTCACAAAAAAAAAAAAAAAAAAAAAAAAAGTAGAAGAGGTCTGAAATAGCTATGTGGGAGTTCAGCAGGGAGTCCATCAAACTAAAGGATTGTTGAGAAGCATTGAAGGCCTGGTGCAATTAAATTATATGGCTTTGCAATGAACTCCTTTAAGTTGGAAAGAAAGGGTCACCAAAAGAGGAGGTGGCTACTCACCTGTCAAGTCTGCTTAGATGTAGTCCTGGTTCCAAAAGCTGCTACTTTTGAAAAACAGCATCTATATAAAGCAAGTATTTCATCTTCCTAATAATACATTGAAATAAAATCAGTTTATAGGTGTACTCACAAAATGTCACTATTCACATCTACTGGCAAATTCTGACAACAAGCCCCTCGGAATCAGTGTACTTATTTTTACTTAATAACCTACCAAATCCTTCATATTTACAATTACTTTAGCTCCAACAAAAACTAGAGGCAAGTCATCTTTAAGTTATGAAAATGATGGATAAATGAATTAACAAAATGTGGCATTCACATCCAGTGGAATATTATTCAGCCTCAAAAGGAATGAAATTCTGATGTAAGCTATGACATGGATGAACGTTAAAGAAATGCTAAGTTTAGACAGACACAAAAGGATATTGTATGATTCCACTTACATGAAGTACCTAGATGAGTCAAATTTATAGTGACAGAAAATAGAATGGTAGTTGCTAGAGGCTGGCAGGAGGGAGAATGGGTAGTTATTGTTTAGTGGGTATGGGGGTTTCAGTTTGGGATGATGAAAAAATTCTTGAGTTGGATACTGATGAATGTTGCCAAACAATGGGAATGTAATTAATGTCACCTGACTTTACACTTAAAAATGGTTAAAATGATAAATTACATATATGTATATTTTACTACAAAAAGGTTATGAAACATGGAATAAGAATGCAGGGTTGGCGGAGTCTACTTCTGACTAGAAACCAACTATGTGTCTAGGACAGTTAAGGTACAAAGACATCTAGAGAGGCAGCATAGCTAGGATGGAATATGAATATTCCTCCAATTTACACGACAAAGAGACTTTTAAAGATTCTTATACCGCTAGTTAAAGGCAGCAGGGACTGCGGCTTTGGACTACCCTGCTTCCAATGGCAGGGTTGGAACAGAGTCTTAGGAACTTCCAGCAGGCAGTAGTGGTGGGGGGTGTTCCTAATTAGCCATCAATGCTACTTTTACACTCAAATACTGACGTCAGGAGTCTTGCCTGATGCTTTGTAGCCCAGACTCTCAACAAGTATCTGGCTCCTAGAAGGTATTTATTACATAGCTAGTGAATGTAGATGAACATTTGATTTGGTTCATAAAATGGAGAGTAATGTCTTCTTCAGAGGGCTATACCTGGTTGGAATAAAATTATATAAAAATACAGATGCAAAGGCATTATTCTTAATACAAGCAGGACAAAAAGAGGCTTGAAAAATCTCCCCGAAGTTCACAGTTTATTTGCCATGATCTGCTTTCTTGGTGGGTTAAGGATAATTCTAACTGAAAACATGGAAAGCTCTGATTATCTTTTCCTTTTAGTCATCTTGGAAAGAGAAGAGGGTGGGATCTTTTTGCCTAACAAGTTTCTCAATTCTTACAAAGACAGAACAATGGATGAACAAAGTAATTTACTATTCAGAAAGATACAGGGTTTATTTGGAATAAAAATACACTAGAAAAAATAGTTATTTGTTTCTTTTAGTGATTCTTCTAGCTCTATAACACGCCTGCCTGCGCCCACCCCCACACTGTCCCCACCCAGTTTTGGATGGATTTGCTGTGCAGGCAGAAATCTAAGGTAAGGCATTAAAGGTTTTACAGATCTTCCCTGGAAGATCACATTCTGCTAATCTAATCATACTTACTATCAATTTAATAAATTACCCAAAAAATCTTATTATCCAAATTTTATATATCTGCCTCCTGTAGATAAGTATCATTTTATGATACACTGAAAACAGTCAAGAATTATACTTTGTATTTATGATTTAAGAACCTATACTTAAAAACTATGACTTGTATTTATGTATCTATGATAAGGGACATTAGAAATCGAACAGATGGATATTTATAAAAACTGGTATTTCAGGAAAATATTTAAAGCAGTTCATTCCAACTCCTTTGCATAAACTGGGGAACACACAATTAATTACTTTAAGTAGAATTAAGTTTTTTCTTAATTACACTCCAGATTACATCAAAGGTAGTAGGAATCTTAAGACTTTAACCTCCCCAAATTTTCAATGAATTGCCTTTTAGAATGATTTTTTCTAATTAACATGATAGGAAATCTAGCTAATAAAAGGCCAAACTCTTATATTCTTCTCAAGAGTTGAATGAATTTTTATGTATCAACACAGATAGATTCCAGTATTCACTAAGCAGAAGGGAATAATTAATTTTTATCATCCAGGTACCATAGAAATATGAAATTAAAATAGAATTTTCATTGATGGTCAATACTGTAGATTCCATGTTATGATGAGTTCCAAGATCATATATTTCTGCATCTTTAATAGAAAGTGTACTTTTCAGTGTTACAATGTCTTCAAAGAGTCTTCAGTTTGTCTTTATCTTGCTCTTTTTGACTGCAAAGTGCAAAAGATTCCTGAACAAACTGCCTGCACATTGGGCACTGCTGAAAATACTTCACACAGCCGTCACATAGGCATGTGTGTCTGCATGGTAAGAGCACCCAGTTCACAGTCCCATTCTGGCAAACAACACAGTCCTTGCTGTTCTCCTCCGATGGCTCAGCTTCACTTTCAGAGAGCCCCGCCTTTTCCAACAAAGTTCTGTCTGTGTTTTTTTCTTCTGAAGAGGAATTGTTGGAGGGAGTGAAATTATTATTTGCAGACATGAAAAGTTGCTGAAAATCAAAGAAATAAGTTTGAAGATTATTATAAATAACAATTACTCTTTAAAACTGGGGGTCATAACAGCTGCTCAACATTTATGAGCTAGCAAATCCAATTGCAAAGGACAGTTATCTTCTATAATTACTAAGTGAAAAAAAATCACCTCTTCATAAATGGCCATTCTTTGATACTCTGTAAACAAAAGACTACAGAGTACAACTTACCTTAAGATCATGAAATTGACCTTGAGCCAAGAGTAAATATTGATACAATATTCTGCAGGATAGTTTATAAGTCCTATCAGGAATATGAATTACTGACACCATGGAAATCTAAAATAAAAATTGAACACTGGTCAGTACTTGAAATCTTATATTATTTCACAAATATGTGAAAAATGCTTTTCAACTGCTTCTAGATACTTTGTCTTCTGCCAAAAAAAAAAAATGCTTCTCAAAAATAAAAAAGGCTGATAAATTGGAAAATTTATATTAATCTGTATAAATCATAGTCACTGCAGAGGAATCACTTACTGACATCGGGCAGAGTTACTTTAATTGTATTCAAATTTACAAATTTAATGTGATCACAATGGACAAAGGAATCTTTGAGAGGACTAAAGAATGAAATGAAGGAGAGGGATTAAAGTCAATATTAAACAGTATTTTTAGAAGCTTGGATATAAGGGAACCAAGAGAAAACACTTTTGTTTAGAGAGCTACGTGCACTGACTCTGAAATTCTCAAATGGAAAAATGAACACAAAAGAACAGCTAGGAAAATACTGAAAAGAGATAGCTTTGAGGGGGACTAGCCCCATGAGATAATAAAACATACTACAAAGCCTTTAAAATTAAAACAGTATGAACTGGCACATGAATATACAGATGGATGAAGCAACATAAACAGTCCAGAAACAGACCTAATTATGTATTAAAATATTATAAAGGTGTCATCTCAAATCAGCAAAGAGTTTTTTTAATAAACAGTATTGGGATAACCATATAGCTATTTGGAAAAATATATAATTAGATGCATTCCTCATACCATATATAAGAATAAACTCCAGACACATAGGAGATCTTAATGTAAAAAATAAAACTGTACAAGTACTAGAAGAAAATGAATAAATTCCATTTTCGTCTCAGTGTAAGGGAAGACATTAACTATGACTTGAAATCCAGAAAAAAAATACACTTGACTATATAATTAAAAATATACATGACAAAAAGCACCATAAAAAAGTCAAAACATATGACAAACTAGAATAAATATTCACAAGGCATGTCACAGATTAAAGGTTAATATTCCTAATTTATGAAGAACTTTTAAAAACTGAAGAAAAATGGTCAAAATTCTATAGAAAAATGGGCAGAAGACATGAACAGACAATTCATAAAAAGATATAAACATGGGCCTTGACGATATTAAAAGACGTTTAATTAAAATTAATACAGCACTTACTGTTCACTCATCAGACTGACAAAAATTCAAAAAGTTGTCAATGCATTCTACGGAAATACACTCTCATATATTACTAGTGGAAATGGTTTTTTACAAAAAGGCACAATTCCCATGGCAATATCTAACAAAACAACATGCATTTGTACTTCAACCAAACAATCCTAACAATATTAAGATATGTACATATGTATTATTCAGCATAAGATTATTTGCTACTGCAGCATACTGGAGGCTACCTGAATGTCCAAGCAGAGGAGATTGGCTGAATAACTATGGAATATACACAGCACACACACAGTGCAGTGCTATGCAGCTGTTAAAACAAAAACAAAAACAAAAAACTGAAGACAATCTCTGCTAACTGGTGTGCGGTAAATTCCAGGAGATTTTCTGAAGTGAAAAAAAGCAAAGTACAAAAGAGCATGTGTACCAAAGAAAATGTGCTATCTTTCGTGTAAGAAAAAAGAGAAAATAAAAAACAGGGAGGATAAATAAGAAAACAAGTATCTCTAAGGACTGGCGTATGTGGGAAAGAGGTGGAAGGGATATGGATGAAAACAACATGAGTGTATTTCTTTATATGGTTTTCCGACTTTTGCGAGAACTAATCCAAGTAATCTACAGATACAATTTGACTACAAACCCTCAGTCTTGGCAGGAAGCAGAGAAAGGGCAGTTTGAGCACCAAAATAATTAAATTCAGTCATGAATTATAAAACACTGGGGAAAAATTCATGAGGCCATAGAGACAACAGATAAGCAAAGAAACAAATGGGAGAGAAAGGAAGTCTCTTGCTTGTTGTAGAATGCCAAGAACTGACTGGAAGGAGGGCTAGAGTTGGAAAATAATTATTTTGCAACCACCACAGTAAAGATCAAATCTGGCAAGAATCATCAATGGATGTTAAATCTAGGCAAAAAGAAAAATTTTAATAAAAAGCACAGTATTTACATGATCTCACAGTGCCTCCTCACAGACCAAGGGAGAGAAAAAAGCAGAACAGTGGATAAATTAGATAACACCTTGACTAAGAGATCAAAATCAACATGACCAATTAGAGAAAAGAACATTGCATGCTTCTAGTGGTGGCACTCTGAAAAGGACACATCATCACCTGGGCAGCTCACTGGCTGCAGATGCATAACGCTGATCTGATCCTAAGAAAAATCAGACAAACAAAATGAGAATGTTTTAATTTACAAAAAGGGTGTGTGAGTGTGTGTCTGTGTGTGTCTGTGTGTGTGTGTGTGTGTGTGTGTGTGTGACTATACCCTTCAAAACTGCTCATGTCAGAGTATGGAAATTTTCC
>NW_022437014.1:4554481-4744920 GCF_009761245.1 Sapajus apella | reverse complement strand
TATGGAAATTTTCCACATTAAAGGAGACTAAAGATACATGACAAATATAAAATCTGGCTCTGGACCAGAACCTGAACTGGAGAAGAAAAATTGCTTGTGTATTAGATGAAATACTGTATCAATGTTAAATTTATAAAGCAGATGACTATACTGTGGTTATACAAGAATGCATCCTTATTATTAGGAAATCCACACTGAAGTGTTTAGGGATAAAAGTATCATCATGTATCCAACTTATTCTCAAATCATTCATTTAAAATATACATACGATATACTTACAAATATATACGATCATATGTATGTGTATGTATAAACATACGAGCAGGCTGGGTGTGGTGGCTCATGCCTGTAATCCCAGCCCTTTGGGAGATGATGGCAGAAGGACTGCTTGAGCTCAGGAATGTGAGACTAGCCAGGGCAACACAGTAAGACCCTGTCATTACAAAAATAAATTTTTAAAAAATTTAGCCTGGCACAGTGGTACATTCCTGTAGTTCTGGCTACTCAGGAGGCTGAGGCAGGAGGATCACTTGAGCTCAGGAGGTTGAAGCTGCCATGAGTGAGCTATGACTGTGCCACTGCATTCCAGCCTGGCAACAGAGCAAGGCCCTGCCTTAATCAATCAATCAATACATACATACATAAATGGGAGAATAATGCAAAGGACAAAAGTGTTAACAATAGGTGATCCAGGTACAGGGTATATGGGTGCTCTTTTACTTTTTTATTTTTGCAACTTTTTGAAATTATATATAAATAAAAAGTTTTAAAACCCTACCTTGGTTGTAAAAACACAATATTCTTTACAAGTTTGTAAAGATTTATTAATTTAGTAATAGCATCAGAGGCTTTTAATACTGAATAAAAATGACAGGATTAGTGGAAAACAGTAGTTTTCACTTCATACTAACAATTTTGTCAGCTGGGCACAGTGGCTCATGCCTGTAATCCCAGCACTTTGGGAGGCCAAGGTGGGTGGATCATGAGGTCAGAAATTCAAGACCAGCCTGGCCAACGTGGTGAAACCCCATCTCTATTAAAAAGACAAAAATTAGCCAGGTGTGGTGACCTGCACCTGTAGTCCCAGCTAGTCAGGAGGCTGAGGCAGGAGAACTGCTTGAACCCAGGAGGCAGATGTTGCAGTGAGCCAAGATCACGCCACTGCACTCCAACATGGGCAACAGAACAAGACTCCGTCTCAAAAAAAAAAAAATTGTCATTGAATATTAAAAGCCTCTGAAGTTATTATCATACTAATTATATATGTAGTCGTGGGTATATATTTGATATGGAAAAAACATTTGAATATACTATTACATGAAAGCAGGTCACAAAATAGTACAAAATGTATAATTTTATCTATAAAAAAATTATAAAGATTTGGAAAGATACAGACAAATATTCACAGTGGGTATTTTTGGATTATAAAATACAGATTATTACACTTCTCTGCTTTTGTCTTAAATTTCTATACTTCCTAATCTTTTTTATCCCACAAATGTATTATCTGAATACAGAAAAAAAAGCCAATGTACTTAAGTAAAAATGAAACAAATTTAAAGTCAAAATTTTATAGTAACAATTCCTGCTTTCCTTTTTTATTTAACCTAAAACAACAAGCTGCTTCCTAACTGTACTACCTAACTATAATTCTTTGCTGTTAAAATAAACATATTTTATTAATAATTTTTTAAAAATATAGTCCCTAGCCCACAGATAAAATACTAAAAAACCACACATGATAAAGAAATAGGAAATGTTTCATTTGCTTTTAAAATCATACACAGAGAACATTAATATAAAATATACCAATAAATATATTTGAGAGCCAGTATTATCCTCCAATCTGAGAAATAAGAGACAGAGAGAAGTGAGAATTAACAGGAAAAAAGGAGGGAGCCCACAGAGGAGAATAAAAGACATGCAAAAGGACCCAGACATGGATACATATACAAAGCACAAGAGAAGATGGCTGTTAACCCTTGGGAGACACTCAGGCTCCCCTATGGGAACAAGCCTACCACAAGTACGGCTGGACCACTGTGATCAGGGACCTGATAGCAAACCCTTCTCTGGCCTACAAGGCCACTGAACTGAAAACACACACAAAAAATGGTTAAAATGATAAGCTTTATGTTATACATATTTTACCACACGGATACACAATCACTCCCTGTTTGGACAGAGGAAAAAAGTTATAAAAAGAAAAAAAAAAAAAGACCCTCAGCACCTAAAGGAGATAGAGAGCACTATCAGTGAAGGGAAAAGGAATCCAATGGGGAAGCTGGGAGGAAAAATGACTGCGTCTGATCCTTTCGTGTTGAACCAAAGGAAAAAAGAGAACAGAACCCAAGAAACTTAGAAGAGATGGGGCACATAGTGGGGACAGAGGGCTTCCTTGCACAAGTAGGCAGGGTCAAGAACAAAGAGGCTGGAAATATAAGACACCAACTTAACAGGTTTTATTTATCTTTAACTGGAAAGGAGGGAAGGGAGAGAGGAAGCCAGGAGGCTTCTCATGCACACTAAGGTGCATGCAATGTACAACTAAGGTGTTTGGCTGTCAAGCTCTACAAGGCTCATTAACATTGCCTAGTATGACTTTTTTTTTAATTTACCAAAATTCTATTGAACCCCTATTGTGTCCTAGGCACTGTACTAGGTTCTGGAAATACACTACCGCAGGTATGACTTTTGTATTTTGTATTTTTATTGTATCTATTTAAGTTATACAACAGGATGTTTTGATATACATATACCTAGTTAAATGGTTACTATAATCAAGCAAATTAACACACTCATCATCTCACATAGTTACTTCCACTTTTTTTGCATGTGGCTATAGCACCAAAAATCCCAAAAGCTATATCATATTAACTACAGTGCTTATGGTGTACATTAGCTCTCTAGACCTGTTCATCTTACGTATGTGCAACTCTGTATCTTGTGACCTACATATCCCCATTTCCTTCCCCTCTGCTCCCCATGACTTGGAAAAAATAAGCTGACCTCAGCTCAGTGGAACTTCAGGTTGAAAAGATTAAAAACCAAAAAGCCAGATGGCTAACTGCAAATGAGTAGGGTCTAGATTTCCTAAAGAGTCTGCACCTTCCAAAGCTCAGTGTACACTTGTTACAGGAAGATATTTCTGCAAAAAAAAAAAAAAAAAAAAAAAAAAAACACAAAAAAACAAAAAATGCTCAGAGTCAAGCCCTTGTTCCTTTTCTTACGGCCTGAGTGACTGGGATTTTCTCGACTCTGTTTCAGTCTGAAAAAGGAGGATATTTGCCCTGCCCTAACAAACCAGGTTGTTGGAAGGAAAAAATAAGTTAATGATGTGAGCATACTTCGCATATTATGAAGTATCACAAAACAACGTTGCCATATCTTTATAAATGAATAATCTATACTAAACACTTCAGAAAAGTAGTCAATTGTGTGTAAGGACATTTTTACCATGATACAACTTCATCATAAGTTTATTTCGTGTGTAAGTTTCTATTATATTCAGAGGCTTGTCAAAGTTTCAGTCCTCTTAGATCTCTAAGATACTTTTAACTTCCTAACAGGAATCAATTACCAGACTGAAAAAATAATTAGCACATAATGATTACTATAATTACTGAAAATATAAGGGCCAGATATATAAGATACAGGTGCAGCAGGGGCTTTGATGGAAACAAGGTGACAGCAAGAAAAAAAAAAAAAAAAAAAAAAAAAAAGAGTGGATACTATCTTAAAATTGAGCACTTTAGATCATTATTATGCTTATTTATTCAGTGCTAAAAATGTTCAGAATAAATATGCTTCCCAACAGACTGTTTCTATATAGCAAATATAGAATGATAAAATTTAACTTAATTCAGAATAATATTAACTTAACAGAATACAGAATGATAAAATTAACTTAATTCACCATTATATATCTTTTATTTTCTAAATAAAGTCATATTACTATAATCTATAAGGTAAAAAATGAGTCATACTCTGAAGGTACTGTTACACATATAAATACCAAATAGGTGTATACCCCATTTTTCTTTTTTTTTTTTTTGAGACGGTCTGGCTCTGTCGCCCAGGCTGGAGTGCAATGGCACGATCTTGGCTCACTCCAACCTCTAACTCCTGGGTTCAGGCAATTCTCTGCCTGAGCCTCCCAAGTAGCTGGGATTACAGGCGCCCACCGCTGCACCTGGCTAATTTTTGTATTTTTAGTAGAGACAGGGTTACACCATGTTGGCCAGGCTGGTCTTGAACTGACCTCATGATCCATCTGCCTTGGCCTCCCAAAGTGCTGGGATTACAGGTGAGCCACCGCACCCAGCCTCATTTTTCAAGAAAAAAGTTTCTAGACCAAATGTACAGCCTCAGAAATTAAAACTTTTTCTACTTATCAAATAATGAAGAACCACCATTCAAATGATTTAAAGGTAATGCTTTCAAATTTTTCAGTTACTTACAATATCATAAATTTCTCGGTCATCCTCATCAGCTAAGGTCAACAGCGCTACCAATGGATAGCGAGATCTGGGCACTGTACCAAAGTCTTCAATTTTAGTATCTCTTGGTAACTGGCAATATATTTCTTCTTTGCTATCCTTTTTAATACTTTTTGAAAATGTAAAGGTAAATTGCCACTATAATCTTAAGAACAAAAGTATACCCAAAATGATCAATAACAAGTTAGTAACACTTTATCCATAAGAAGTCTAATTTTCATGTGCTAATGGGTCTATCAGATAAAAGGATACAAATACTGTTCCTGATAGAGATATTCACTATACAGAGCATCTTCTAATGCTTGGGGAGTGCTTATTCTGAAGCAATAAACATGCTTCTGCAGAGCTTCATATAATTTTTGAACACTGCATCCCCAGTAGCATGTAAGGAGGCTATCTTCAAGGCAATCTGTTGTCAAGGTTATGCCAGCTGTAAAAAATGAAGGAGAAAGAATGAAAATTATTTAATGTAACTTCTAATACAATCATACAGGGTGAGTAACAAAAGCTTCCTTTTGGATCCTGGCCAGGCTGACGGCAGTTAGAAGAACTTGTTAAACGGTACGCACCTATAAATGAAGGAACTGGCCTCTATAACAAAAGATATAAAAGCTCAATGTCTACACATTTGTTGAGAGCTATCAATAAACCATTTCTTGATATTTATATATTTAAGCTTGGAAACTGTCAATTTTCTTTTTTGGTGACTCTAAGACATCTCCCATCTACACTTTTAACACTAAAATACAGTTCACTATTGATAACCTACCATTCACATAGTGTGTATAATCCTAATGATAAGAAACAGTGCAGCAGAATAGACCTGTCTTCTAAAGTGGATGTGTGCAACCTATAGGGTCCACAGCATGATCACTGTTGTAAGAAAAACATTAAAAAGAAATTGAGCTTTACTAACATTAAAATATACATTTACAACGTTAACATACAGGCTTATCACAGACTTAATGTCCCATGTAATACATAAAATACCCTGAGGAAAGTGTGGGGATTCCAAAACATAAAGAGTTTAATAGTGATATCTTCATTCAGTTGTTCACTTGCAACTTAAGAAAAGATATTACCATTTGAGTAGACCTGATTAAATGGATTTATAAATTGAAAGTAGACATGAAATTATATCATATAGTTTTATTTAACACTTATATAGGACTTGCTTTGTGTCACCTATGTTATTCCCCCCTCCAAGGGGTATTTGTAGCAATAACACATTCAAGGGGGTAGCAACATCCAGTGTTTCATACTGCTGGGGGGTGCAAACTGCAGTGGTGCAAACTGTAACAGGTAGTACTCCTTGGCACTGATATGCTGACTAGACCAAAAGGGAGTGGTTTTGGTCATTGTTCCCGGCTGAACAGCCTTGGTATCTGATTCCAGCTCTCCTAACCTGCCAGCAATTCTATAAGCTACCCAATATCCTTTTATTGAAGTTGTTTCTGTTGCTTACTAATAGGAATTCTGATTGATATATTACCTATTTTTTAAAATGTGATCAAGAGTATACATTAGAAGAAGATACACAAATACAAGCAGATGCTCCACAGGATACCAAAAACTGATTTTTCCAGTTTTATTCTCAGTATTTAGTAGTATGGACACAGAGTCTGAGATTATGAGTAGCATTGATACATGACCATTTCTAATCACACTTAAGCAAAAATTTTAATTGGTAGGAACTTTGCATAGGTAATTGGAGCAGACTTGATTTCAAATTTTTATGATTCCAATCATTGGGTATTCATTAAAGAATGAAAAATTCCACTTGATAATAAAATGTTTTTTTATTAACACATACAAATGTATGTAGGACATATACACACACATATAAAATCACACATATTTCTCCCTGTGTCATTGTAGAACCACACAACATGAGGCAGAAGAAAAAAGTTGGAGGTAGACAGGAAAGGAAAAAATAGAAAAATGTATATTTTAAAACGTTGAAAAAGAAAAAAGAAACACAAAATAATTATTTATTAATGTATTACTAGCAAAAATGTAAATATATATATATATATATGGCTACTTATTATTGCATTAGTTATCATAGAAAAATGCTGGAATAAACCCAAATGTCCATCAGTCAGGAGTAAATGAATAAAATACAGTACTCTACAACGAAGTACTAAGAAGCTATTAAAAAGTAATTGAGGCATATAAAAATATCTGCACATACTATTATGAAATGATCTTCAGAATATTTTATTAAATAAAAAAAGCAAGGTAGAGAAACTTAAATACATATGCTACTGTTGATCTCACAAGAATGGATACCCATATATGTGTTTGTTTACATTAAAAAAGAACAGGCCAGGCATGGTGCTTCATGCCTGCAATTCCAGCACTTTGGGAGGCTAAGATGGGCGGATTGCCTGATCCCAGGATTTGAGACCGGCTTGGGCCAACATGGAGAAACCATGTCTCCACAAATAATACAAACATTAGCTGGGCACGGTGGCATGCACCTGTGGTTCCAGCTACTTGGGAGGCTGAGGTGGGAAGACTGCAGCTGCAGTCAGCCGTGATCATGCCACTACACTCCAGCTGGGGTGACAGAGTGATACCCTGCCTCAAAAACAAAACAAACACAAGAACAATGGCAGGATAAGCCTTTTAAAACTCAACTTACAGCTTACAGAACATGTAAAACTACACTGTTTATTTGCTTTGTAAAAAGAAAAAAGCCAGAGTCCCAGAGATTCAGAGGTGCTAAGAAGACTTGTTTATAGACTTTGTATACTTAAGTAAAGTGGAAAGAGTGTCAGAGACCTTTGACAACTGGAGATTGATCATACTTTAAAATGTCTCTGAAATTAATTAATTAAAATAAACTACAGAATCTATAAAACTATACTCTCCATAATCTTTCATAAACTTGTCCATTACATAAACCGAGGGGAGAATGTAATGATTTCCACTATCTAAAGATAGTTCCAGCACCCCTATCAAAACTATGCTCCCTTTACTTTTTCCACTTCTTTTGCAAAGAGTTTCATGTATTTTTTTGTCTTCTAAAACTCAGTACATACACAACATCATTTTAAGATCAACAGCATTAACAGAATTGGGGGCATAGCTGTAAACTGGAAAATTCAGAATCAAAATAAATGAAGCAGCATGGGTATGGCATCTCTCAAAGTGTCTTTAGCAAGACTAGCTACAACAGGCAAATAAAGTGGGGTGTAAGAGACAGTCTTGTGAAAAAATAAGGATTGTAGAAAATGTGCTAAGCCACTAAAAAAGGAGAAAAGACGGGGCAGAAAAGCTACAAATCTTCCTGAAGAAGGATCCTGTGAGAGAAGTAGCAATAAAACAAAGAGATCATTCATGAGGATAATAAAGCCAGCGCATTAGGAGATGAAAGTTTCAGGTTGTAGGGAATGGAGGTTCACAAATGCCTCCAAACATGCCATGTATGTTGTGTTTCTTTTTCCTAACCCTTTTGCTTTAATGTTAGCTCTTACCAGGGTGAATAAGCTAAAATACAAGGAAGCTACTTATAAAAGACAGTAGAATTCCTGAATCAAATTAATTCAACTCAATTAGTATATTCTGAGTACCTTTCAATGTCATTAAAGACTCTAAATAGCAGACATGGAAACGCAAATTCAAATATATCATTACATAATAAGAATTTTAAAAACCCCAACAACCCACCCCTAGTAAACAGAACTAAATGACTAAGATTAAAATGGATTCTCTGGTTTTCTTCCTTTTTTAAAAAATTATAAATTTTAAAATATAAATAAAAAGCATGTGTGGTTTTTTGTTTTTTGAGACAGGGTCTTACTCTGTTGCCCAGGCTGGAGTGCAGTGGTGTGATCTCAGCTCACTGCAGCCTCAACCTTCCAGACTTAAGCAATCCTCCAGCCTAAGCCTCCCAAGTAGTTGGCATTAACAGGCATGAACCATCAGACCCAGCTAATTTTGGTATTTTTAGTAGAGATAAGGTTTCGTCATGTTGGCCAGGCTGGTCTTGAACTCCTGGACTCAAAGATCTGCCCGCCTCAGCCTCCTAGAGTAAAGATTTGTAAACTATCTACACATCGAATGAAATAACTTTTTACAATGTCACAAATATTGTTAGAATGTTATTTCAGTGTTCTGTGTAGACATCTTTAATGACACAAATTTTACACTACTAAGTATAACTCCTACCAAAATCCTTCTCTTTATTTCCCCATAGCAGAAAGACAGTAAATGATATGCATTGGTATTTTCAAAATTAAATTACTTCAGTAGTCATGCTGTGCGTCCACACATTTAAAGAATTTTTCATGACCTCAGTAATGCTACTGTTGGTTAGCACATAGTGTGCAGGCATAGCTAAGAGGGCTATTTACTGGCTAGCTTTTCATTTGCCTCAAACATTTGCACTGCTGGCTCTATTTGTGACTATTTCTGCCTGAAAAGCAGATTGACGGATTTCCTCACACTTTGTTCCTCACAAATGCCCTGTGTTTTGCTCACAATGTATCAGTTCTTCTTAGTTTTTCAGTGTATTTTCAGACTTGTGGAAATGTACTGAGGAAGGAAGGCCTTGCAGCTGGTAGATTTATCACTGTGGGTCCTGCTCAGGAGCCAGATGTGACACGGTAGTAGGTTCTAGTCTATGGCCACAGAGGTGGGAGGTTATTGAACCACCACTATTCTGTACACTTTATTTTTTATTTGATTTTATTTTTTGAGACAGAGTCCCAGGCTGAAGTGAAGTAGTATGATCACGGCTTCCTGCAACCTGGACCTCCTGGACTCAAGCGATCCTCCCTTTCTTTCCCCTGCGTAGCTGGGTATACACTTGAATCAGGTTTAGCACAGCCTACTATCTTTTACACAAATTGGTTTTCTCTGTGTCATATCTTAAAATTTCGTTTTGCCAAGTGAAAAATGTCAGCATGAATTGTTATCTATTATAGGGATGGAGCAGGGAGAGGGTTGGCTGAGATCCTAGTTTACATCAATTCATAGGATAATAGTATTTACAGCTAAAGAGGATGCATAAGAAATTTTGTACTTTTGGAGGCCATGCACGGTGGCTCATGCCTGTAATCCCAGCACTTTATGAGCCTGAGGCAGAAGGACTGCTTGAGACCAGGAGTTTGAGACCAGCCTGGGTAACAGAGCAAGACTCCATCTCTACAATTTTTTTTTTTTTAATTAGCTAGGCATGGTAGTACACACCTGTAGTCCCAGCTACTCAGGAGGTTGAGGCAGGAGGACCACTTGAACCCAGGATGTTGAGGCTGCAGTGAGCTATGATCACCCTACTGTATTCCAGCCTGGGTGGAAGACCAAGATCCTGCCTCAAAAAAAAAAAAAAAAAAAAAAAAAAAAAAAGCCATGTATTTTTCCTTACAAATCAAGATTTACTTAAGGCTGATGATCCATATTGAATAAGTAAACTGATTTTTGACCAGTTACTAGATTCTGAGAGTTAGAGGCAGGAAGGATGAACAGACAAGAATGGTCCACAGAAGCAAGGGAGCAGGATGTTGCGAAGGAAGGTCTACTCTGTAAAATACTAGAGAGAGAGCATTAACTCGGGCCTGAAAGACTCCCACTGGATTTGATGACTGCTGGGAGTCGAAAGCACAGGGCAGAAGTAGTAATTAGTGACCTCCGAGAAAGCATTTCAGTAGAAGGATACAGGGAAAAGTCAGACTGCACTGCACTGAGGTAAGAGGAGAAGGCAAATGCAAACAGCTTCCAAGAAGCTAGCTGTGAGGGAAAGAAGAGAAATAGGGCAGTAGCTTGAATAGGATGAAAAGCAGAGAAAGATCTGGTTTATTTGTTTTCAAGAAACCTGGAATGTAAGCAAGTATAGAAGGTGACAGGTCTCAGCCCAGAAAAAAGCTACAGAGCTGTATCCAGAACTACCTATTCTTCATCTCTATTGAACTGTCACAAAACCAGTTCAAAGTCTGAAAGTTCAAAACTGAATTAATTGCCATTCTTCTAATACTTGCTATTCTTCCTGTACTCCTCATTTTTGTAACAGGATCTGGCTATGGACAACCCACAGGAAGAACCTGAGTCTTCTTAGACTCCTCTCTTACCTGCACCATAACTGACTGTTTCTTTAATGCATCACTCCATTTCTTACCCAAGAGGTAAACACCTACTTATCTTTCAATATTCTACTCAAAAAAAAAAAAAAGGAAGGAAGAAAAAAAATAAAGAGACTCAGCATACTCTCTTTTATGAAGGCTTTTCTGAATATGCCTCTTCAGCTTAACAAATTTAACCACCTCTTTCTTCACAATTCTAAGGCTTCCGAAATGGTCCTGCAGACAACTTATTTTTCCAAGCAAGCACAAAAGCTATCAACTGCCATCTGTTACCTACCATCTACAAAATAACATGTTACATCAAAAAAATTTATACGAAAATACCATAGTTTCAGATTAAAAGACAATTGTTCTGGCCGGGCGCAATGGCTCACTCACGCTTGTAATCCCAGCGTTTTGGGAGGCCGAGGCAGGCGGATCATCTGAGTTTAGGAGTTTGAGACCAGCCTGGTCAATATGGTGAAACCCTATCTCTACTAGAAATACAAAAATTAGCTGGGAGTGGTAGTGCACACCTATAATCTCAGCGACTCGGGAGGCTGAGACAGGAGAATCACTTGAACCCAGGAGGCGAAGGTTGATTGCGCCATTGCACTCCAGGCTGGATGACAGAATAAGACTGTCTCAACAACAACAACAAAAAAAGGCAATTGTTCTTCAAAAGGTTAGCAACCTTAGATTAACTGTATTTAGACATAACACATCATTTCTCACTTGACTACAGACCAATAAAAATGGCACAGTGTCCTAACAGACTTCACCATTAACACCTGTAATACTTCATTCTGCTCCTTCATATATACATCTACCTTTGTTTACTAGGTGATAAATTCTTCAGATGTAAAGTGTTTCAATTCTTTATCTTTGTATCTGTAATACACAGTACAGACCCTGGAACAAAATAGTTGCTTAATAAATGTTTGTTAAAAGACTAATGAAGGGAAAGAAATAGAGAAAGAAAATAAAAGGACTAAAAAAAAAAAACGCAAGCAATGAGAGAAAATCTTTGGAAAATAGCCACAAACTTGTAATTGAAGCTGAAGATGGATTAGTGATCTCTAAGCCAAAAGGATTCTTGACTTGTCTCATTTGCTTTTTGAAAACTCTTGTGCTGAAGTGGGTCTCTTCCGAATTTCTCAGAATTACTGGAACATCCCAACCGAACCTAAAAAAAGGTAAAAAATATTATTTTAACAAATGTTGAAACTTTATGTTACATATAAAAATCTGCTGTGCTGCATTAGCTATTCCTTTCAGCATTGTCAGAAAAAGAGGTTAAATCTCTCAATTTACGTTATTTTATGAAATTAATCTAGAACTAAGGGAGATTAGGGATCCCACCCAACTGCAAAACAGTTGGCCCTCTGTGTCAACCAACTGCACATCACAAATATTTGGGGGCAGGAGGAAGAATAAAAAATAACAATAACAAATAATACAAATTCAAAACCAATACAGTATAACAACTACACAGCATTTACACTGTATTAGGTATAAGTAATCTAGAGATTATTTAAAGTATACAGAAGGATGTGTGTAGGTTATATGCAAATACTATGTAATTTGTGTACTGGCTCATGCCTATAATCCTAGAATATGGGGGGTGCATATCCTAGAATCAATCCTCCCCAGATATCAAGGAAGGACTATGTATTATTCAGCTGGCTGAATCAACATATTCTTGAAAACAAAGAGTTTTACTGTTAATACTTTTGATAACACCGAAGGAATATGGAGATTATAAATTATACTTAATACAACAGCAAACACATGATGAACTTAATGAATTTTTTTAAATATGAAAAACAAATATATATTCAAGAGGCAAACTATTTAACAGGATTTATGGGACAACAGAACTTTTTTTTTTTGGAGTTGGAGTTTCACTCTTGTTGCCCAGGCTGGAGTGCAATGGCGTGATCTCGGCTCACTGCAACCTCCATCTCCCGGGGTTACAGGCGCATGCCCCCATGCCGAGCTAATTTTTGTATTTTTAGTAGAGAGGGGGTTTCGCCAGGTGGACCTGGTTGGTCTCAAACTTTTGACCTCAGATGATCTGCCTGCCTCGGCCTCCCAGAGTGCTGGGATTACAGGCATGAGCCACCACGCGTGGCTGAGACAACAGAACTTTTAAAACACCAACTACAGCTCTTCATTTATAATATATCTTCTATTTTTAAATTTCACGTAAAAATGTAGACTCTGACAATGCACACAGAACAGAATTAAAAGGAAAAAGAAAGGGGCTAAGCTCAATTCTTAGTAAAATCAAAGAACAGCTAGTTTACTCAATTTACATAAAATAATTTAAAATTAACATATACAGTTAAACTTGGAGACTTCAGCTTAAGACGGCACAGTCAGGGTCCTATTTGATGCACTCCCTTCTCTCCAAACATGCATCAGTGATAGATTAAAAAATAAAAAGAAAAATAAAAAAGACCCCACAGATACCCGAGTCCCATATGCTTTAAACAAAAAAACAAAGACCCCGCTGAAATGAGTAAACAAACTCTGGCATATTTAAACAAAAGAACAGAAGTACTCAGCACTGAAAAGGAATAACTGATTGCTACCCCCAAATGGATAAATTTCAGAAACATCATCCGACTCAAAAGAAACCTTATGCGAAAGAAAACATGCTGTATGATTCTCTAATATGAAATTCTAGAGCAGGCACAACAAATCTATGGTAGAAATAAAAATGAGAACAATAGTTGCTTCGGGGAGTACAGGAGTAGGACGTAACTTTCCCTGACTGGGAAAGAGCATAAGAAAATTGGTGGGAATGCTCAGTATCTTGACAGAGGCTTAAGTTGTATAGACGATGTGTTTGATAACATGTGGTAAATGTTTCACTTAAGATTTGTACATCTTACATGTAATTGTTACTTCAAAACAACTATAAACGAAAACAAATATTGAACAGTAATACGTAACATTTTAGAACTTACAGTGAAGTTCTAAAATCATCAAAGATAGACCAATGTGTGGATAAAAGAGTGGATTAATGTGGACAGATATGTAATACAGCAATTACAGTAAAATGCTGATGGTAGAACCTAAGTGACAGGCAAATGTTTGTTCACTGTATAATTCTTTCTAGTATTCCATATGTTTGAAAATTTTTATCATAAAATGCTGGGAAAAAGTCATACCTGGGTTTAAAGGCAAATACCTTTATGGATCTAAAAAAGGAAAGAAACATAAAGGAATGAGTAAGGCTATGCCATGGTTTCATGGTTCTCGGTCTGGCAGCAGACAGTGGTAACCAAGCCTTCACGTATTAAGGAGACGAGTATAGGCAGTCCACTCCAGAAAAGGGCTGGAGCCAGATTCATAACTTAGAACCAGGAGCTGGATTAGGTCAATATCAACACAAGCAGGCAGAACTGTGGTTTAAGACTTGGTCCTAGGCTGGGTGCACTGGCTTATGCTTATAATCCCAGAACTTTGGGAGGCTAAGGAGGGAGGAATGCTTGAGCCCAGGAGTTTGAAACTAGCCTGTGTAACAACAGCGAGACCCCATCTCTACAAAAAAATAGAAAATTAGCCAGATATGGTGGTGTATATCTGTGGTCCCAGCTACTTGGGAGGCTGAGGTAGAAGGATCACTTGAGCCTGGGAGGTCAAGACTGCAGTAAGCAGAGACTGCCCTCCAGCCTAGGCAACACAGAGAGATCCTGTCTCAAAAAAAGAAAAAAGAAAAAGCAAACAAACAAAAAGGCCGGGCATGTCGGCTCATGCCTGTAATCCCAGCTCTTTGGGGGGGGCTGAGGAGGGTGAATCACCTGAGGTTGGGAGTTCAAGACCAGCCTGACCAACAAGGAGAAACCCTGTCTCTACTAAAAATGCAAAATATTAGCCGGGCATGGTGGCACATGCCTGTAATCCCAGCTACCCGGGAGGCTGAGGCAGGAGAATTGCTTGAATACAGGAGGCAGAGGTTGCAGTGAGCCAAGATCATGCCATTACATTCCAGCTTGGGCAACAAGAATGAAAGTCCATCTCAAAAAAACCAAAATAAAACAAAACACTCAGTCCTAGACTAGAGGTCTAGGAATCTGGGCATAAATAACTACCAAATGTTTTTGCAATCTATCCATCTGACAAAGGTCTAATATCCAGAGTCTATAAGGAACTTAAAACAAATTTACAAGAAAAAAAAACATTAATAAGTGGGCAAAGGACATGAACAGATGCTTCTCAAAAGAAGACATTCATGTAGCCAGCAAACATATAAAAAACAGCTCAACATCACTGATATCAGAGAAATTCAAATCAAAACCACAATGAGAGATACAATCTCACGCCAATCAGAATGGCAATTATTAAAAAATCCAGAAACAACAGATGATAGCAAAGTTGTGAAGAAAAAGAAACACTTTTGCACTGTTGGTGGGAGATCTAGAGGCAGAAATACCATTTGACTCAGCAATCCCATTACTGAGTCCTATTACTGAGTAATCCTATTACTGAGTATATACCCAAAGGAATATATATCATTCTATTATAAAGATAAATGCATGCATACATTCATTGCAGCACTATTCACAACAGCAAAGACATGGAATCAATCCAAATGCCCATCAGTGAGAGACTGGATAAAGAAAATGTGGTACATATATACCACGGAATACTATGCTGCCATACAAAGGAACAAGATCATGTCCTTTGCAGGAACACAGATGAAGCTGGAAGCTGTTATCCTCAGCAAACTAACACAGGAACAGAAAACCAAATGTTACATGTTCTCACTTATAAGTAGGAGCTGAAGAGTGAGAACACATGGACACATGGGGGGGAAACAACACAGAGTGGGGCCTGTCAGGGTGGGAGTTGGATAAGGAACAGCATCAGGAAGAATAGCTCATGGATGCTGGGCTTAATACCAAGGTGATTGGTTGATCTGTGCAGCAAACCACCATGGCACACATTTACCTATATGTAACCAACCTGTACATCCTGCAGCACATGCAACCCAGAACTTAAAAGTTAAAGGAAAAATATAAAAATAAAAATAAAATAAAATATTCAACTAATAATAATAACTGTACAGTGGATAAACAGTGAGGATGAGAACAAAGGCAGAAAAATAACAAAACAAAACAAATCTTCTACTAAAATTTAGGTTGAAAACCGAAGTTTCAAAACGCACAAACATAACACTGAGAGATAACCAATAAAATTAACAAATGAAATAAAAGTTCACTTTTGATGAATCTGATTTTACAAAAGAAGTAAGGCTGCTCTGGTCCTGCCTAACAAAGCTGAAAAGCAAGACTCTAACAGGCTAAACTATTTCTGAGTAACTTAACTGTGGCCCAGAATAAAGCCCAAGAATATTTATAGGAATACAAAAATATCCAGCACCTAATAAGGTAAAATTCACAATGTATTGCATCTGATAAAAAAAATTAACAGACATGCAAAGAAGCAGGAAAATATTACCCACAATGAGGGGAAAAACTCTATTAAAATAGATCCAGAAATCATACAGATACTTGAATTAGTAGACAAGAATATAAAAATAGCTCTCAGAACTATATTCCATATGTTTAAGAAGAAAAGCAATGACTGCACATATGATATAGAGGCATGGAAGATATTTAAAAGTCCCAAATCAATTTTTAGAGATGAAAAACATAACGTTTTAGATAAAAAAAATATAGTAGATGAGATTAACACCAGATTAGATACTGCACAATAAAAGATTAGCAATCTTGAAGACAACATAATAGAAAGTACTGAAAATGAAACACAGAAAGGAAAAAGACTGAATAAAAATAAATAAAGCATCAGTAAGCCAAGGGACAACTTTTAAGCAGTCATGTAACTGAAGTCTGAACCTATCGCTCAAGTTTGCAGAGGACAGATAAAGTATTTGAACACATAATGACTAAAACTTCCCCCAAATACTGAAAACTATAAAAACCTACAGACCCAAGAATCTCAATGAGCTCCAAGCACAAGAAACAGAAAATTACCTAAGGCAAATAATAATCAAATTGCTTAAAACCAGTAATAAAGAGAAAATACTAAGAAAAAGAAAAAAGATACACTACAGTTGCTAAAGAAAAAGAAAAAAGATACATTACACACAGAGAAACAAAGATAAAAATGAGAGTAGCTTTTTAATATTAATAAAAAATAATGAAAGGCAGACTATCTTTAAAGAGCTAAAAGGAAAAAAAAAATCTTATGGGTCAAGGCTGGGCACAGTGGCTCACGCCTATAATTCCAGCACTTTGGGAGGCCGAGGTGGGAAGGAGGGCAAACTGCCTGAGCTCAGGAGTTCAAGACCAGTCTGGCTAACATGGCAAAACCGTCTCTACTAAAGATACAAAAATTAGCTGGGCGTGGTGGCATGCACCTGTAATCCCAGCTAGTTAGGAGGTCGAGGCACCAGAGTCCCTTGAATTTAGAAGGCAGAGGTTCCAGTGGGCCAAGATTGTGCCACTGCACTCAAACCCGAGTAACAGAGCAAGACTGTCTGGGAAAAAAAAAAAAAAAAAAAGAAAGAAAGAAAGAAAGAAAAAAATCTTGTTAATCTAGAATCCTATACCTCTGTTTTTCCAAAGTAAAATTAAAGATTTTTCAAACATAACAAAAGCTAAAAGAATTAATCACCAACAGACTTGCACAACAAGAAAAATTAAAGTATGCCTTGGGAAGAAGAAAGATGATACCAAAAAAAGAAACCTGGATTGATACAAAGAAATAAATAGCAGTGAAATGGTAACTCCATCAGGAATTGATGCTTTTCCTATATCTCTTTAAAACATTACTTGAAGGTAGATGGTGATAAGTTGGAGGTATATTATAAACTTCAAAGGAACCATTAAAAAAGTTATTGCTAATAAACCAACAAAGAAGGTAAAATAAAATCACATAAATTATTTAACTAATGCAAATGAGGGCTGAACAAAAGGGAAAAAGAAAAAAAGCAGACAAGTAAAATAAAAGAGGGGAGAAGAAACAAAGAAAAAATGAATAGCAAGATGGTGGAATTAAGTCTAACCACATCAATAATCACATTAAAGGAAAATGTTTTAAACTCCTTAATTAAAAGGCAAAGATTATTGGATTGGATAAAAACATAAGACCTAGCTATATTGTACATACAAGAAACCCAGTTTAAATAAAAAGACAAAAATAGTTTACAAGTAAAAGGATGAAAAAAGATGTATCTGCTGACACTAATCAAAAGAAAGCTGAAGTGGCTACATCAATACTAGACAAAGTAGATCTCAGAGCAAAGACTATTACCAGGATCAAAGAGGTCCATTTCATACTGATAAATGGGTCAATTCATCATGCAGACAAAATATTCCTAAGTGTCGATGTACTTATTGGTAGAACTTCAAAATATAAAGCAAAAACTGATACAACTGCCAAGAGAAACAGACAAATCTACAATTATAGTCAGAAATTCTAATAATCCCCACCACTTCAATAATTGGCAGGTCCAATATATAGAAAATCACTAAGAACATCAAAAACTTGAATAACATTATCAACTAATTTGACTTAATTGACACTTATAAAGCATCTCACCCAGCAATAGCAGAATATATATTATATTTAAGTGCACTAGGACATTTGCCAAAAGAGAGAATATATTTGGTTTATAAAACAAGTCTCAATAAATTTACAAGATGTCAAGTCATAAAAAAGTATGTTTTCTAACCACAATGGAATCAAATTATAAATCAATAACAGAGATATATTTTAAATTTCCAAATATTTGGAAATTAAATAACAAACCTCTAAATAACTTGGAAATCAGGAAAAAAATCAAAAGGGAATTATTTTAAATTATGACCTGAATAAAAATGAAGACATATGTGTCAGAATGTGTGGAATGCTGATAAAGCAGTATTTACAGGGAAATTAAAAGGTATTAAACAATTCTGTTCCATCTCCTGGAACAGAAAACCAAATACGGCAAGTTTTCATTTATAAGTGGGAGCTAAATGATGAAAACTGATGAACCCAAAGAAGGGAACAACAGACACTGGGATCTACCTGAGGGTGGAGGTAGTGAGGAGGAAGAGAAGCAGAAAAGATAACAATTGGGGCCAGGAGTGGTGGCTCATGCCTGTAATCCCAACACTTTGAAAGGCCGAGGCGGGCAATCACCTGAGGTCGGGAGTTTGAGACCAGCCTGACCAACATGGGGAAACCCCGTCTCTACTAAAAATATAAAAAATTAGCAGGTGTAGTGGCACATGCCTGTAAGTCCAGCTACTCAGGAGGCTGAGGCAGGAGAATCGCCTGAACCCAGGAGGTTGAGGTTGCAGTGAGCTGAGATCACACCATTGCATTCTAGCCTGGGCAACAAAAGCAAACTCTGTCTCAAAAAAAAAAAAAAAAAAAAAAAAAAAAAGATAACTATTAGGGAGGATTAATACCTGGGTGATGAAATGATCTGTACAACAAAACCATGACACGAGTTTACCCATGTAACAAACCTTCGCATGTACCTCTAAACCTAAAATAAATGTTTAAAAACAAAAACAACAGAAATCTCAACCTTATAAAATACAGGTCACCAATGAGTCCAAGTTTCAATCAACCAAACAAGTATGAGTTAACACTTTAGATGCAGAATTTCTTGAGAATATACCCAGATCAATCAATATGATCTGATCTAGTGTTACATTCTATTCTCTGGCTTAACAAATTTACAATCCATCCTCACATATATTCCCAGGATTCCACAGATATACATTAGCAAAATTTTGCAATTCTTTTCAAGGACGAACTATTTCTAATAAGATCAGATTGTGTCCCTATACTACACAACATGCAGAGATCTGGGCTTCAAGACAAGATAATAGAGGTAGGTCTTAAGTGTGGATAGCCCTTTGCAAAGCAACTGCCCTAGGTGAGGTTATTACAGGATATTCAAGCAAGAAAAGGCTAATTTTCTCACACATGGAAAGTAAGCAGCTTCTGTCAACAATGGATGCTCCGAGTGACTGGAGTTTTTTTCAAGATTCTCAACTCTGTCCATGTCTACCTAGATTGTCCCCATTCCAAGTCTCAGGGTTCCACTTTTTTCCAATAAATATTCTACATGAGACACCGACAAAAGCCAGGTAATTCTATTCCTAGTGTAATTAAAGCTGTGTTTAGGCACCCGCCACCATGCCCAGCTAATTTTTGTATTTTTAGAAGAGATGGGGTTTCACCATATTGGCCAGGCTGGTCTTGAACTCCTGACCTCAAAGATCTGCCTGCCCTGGCCTCCCAAAGTGCTGGGATTACAGGCAGAGAGCCGAGACCACACCACTGCTCCAGCCTGGGCAACCTAACAAGACTCTGTCTCAAAAACAAAATAAATAAAACTGTGTTCAATTTTTAGCAAGACAAAATAAAGTGCTTTAGAGCCACAGAAACTTTCTGATTCTCTAATAATTGACCAATCTAACAGTTTGAAGACCTGACTTTGTCATTTTCTTTCTGTTAGTGCTCCAGGGAACACAGAAGCCCCCATCTCACTTCTCCCTCAGTCCCTGTAGTCACCATTACTGCCATAACAGGCAAGCCCTTTAGCCACTTGGTCCTCCAGCGCACTGCTTCAGAAATAATTTTATCACAACCAACCAAATATAATAATTTGATTGTGATGCCACTATATGTAGTGGGTTACTAGATTATTTCCCACTGGCAAAGAGCTAAAGTTTACCAAACCGACCCCCAAATTCTATCTTTGAAAGTTTTCTCACCAGAATCTCATTCTTAGTGACAATTTATCAGTCGCAGTCCATGCAGGAGTCTGAAACTGCATCTGTTATTTTAACAAAGAGATTTTATTTTTTAAGTTATCAGCATCAACAAAGAGAAATTTTAATATGAATAATGTTAACCATATGTTGAAGAACTTAAAAGACAAACAGAGGACACTGAGTCGCTACTTATTTGATAAGAAGTAGCAACAGCAGGAAGCAGCTATCACTCCTAGGACAAGGGAACAGAGAAAAGAGAATAAAGAAAATTATATAGTTTAGAACTTTGGAGAAGAGACTATGGAGCTCAGGACTCAGACCTGAGGAAAGCATACTGGTAGCTTTAAGGGAGTGCATAAGGCTGATTCTAGCAGAGTAGGGAAGCATAAACTGGAACAAGTGGGACCAACTATTAATGCCAGAGGGAGGCATTATTGTGGCAAGTGAAAGACAAGAAAAGAAATCAACAGAAAGCAGCATGTCTCTTCATCCCTTCCAGCCTTCCAGTCTCCCTCCCTTGTTGGCAAGGCCCAATAGGTAGTCAGCTTGCAAAGAAGAAATGTAGTTTAGAGTTCTGCCCTAGATTCACAAGGCAGAGGGTGGTATGAAGCTGAGGTCAACAGCTTAATAAACTGCAGTCAAGAGGAGGCTGGGAGTAGTTACTGAGTCATGGTCCCTGATTATTTGAAATTGTTAAAGGGTGTAAATGGCCTTTTGGGTGTCTTTGTGCTCAGTGCCTGGCAGAAGCTATCAGAGCTCACAGAAAACATCATATGGTGAAAGAAAAATACTATACTTCCAGTTGCATGCCTCTTTGCTATTGCTATTGGGATTCCAATAATCAGATGCTCCTGTTCTTTTTCCACTACCACATAGTGCAGGTGGACATGGTAAACAGTGGAAAGAAGCAAATGGTGAAAAACTCAGAGCAGTACTAAGGGGAAAGCCATGACAGAGAAAACACGTGACCAATAGGGATGGTATTATGGGAAGTTAACAAAACAAAACAAAACAATGAGACGGGTGGAAACATGTATATTAACTAGTCTGCCCTTCTGACTGGGGTACTATCAGAAAGATGTTTTTATGAGATCTACATGGTGTCCAAGTTTTCATCACTTCTAGTCCATAAATATGTGGCCTTGGCTTAAGTTTGCAAATAAACATGGTAAAAAGCTTATCTACAGGGGCAAAGCTAACTCAGATGGAGAGAATGGCTGGGTTAGGCTCAAGGTTACTGGTTAGACCTAAATCAGGATGAACGTGACTGGCATTTAAATGGTCTTCTGGCCTCGGCAGTGCTTAGCCCAGACTTCCAAACGTTCTACGACTCCATGGGCTTCCACTCTTGTAAAACTCTTATCCAAATGGGGTGATTTGGCAGTTATTAAATTTTCAAACCAAGTCTTAAAGCTGGCAGAGCCAGGATTTGAAACTGTCTGACTCCAAAGTCTGTCTGTTAACCACTACAAACATAAGGCTCCTGCCTACCCTCTTCCCAATACTAAAGATTGGTATCTAAGATATCTAATTAGTTGGCCTATTTAAAATAAAAATTAAAGCACATAAGGCAATTATCAACTAGTTACTATTTTCCTTAGTGGTGGAAAATTATGTTTCATTAAGAGAATAACACTAACATTATAGTCATTTAAAAATCTTGTGTTAAGACTGCTTTTCTCACACAGGCAACACCTTCCCATAATTCCAATGACAAACTTTCATGTAATGAACAATATCAATAAAATCTGATGGGTCAATAACCAATTGTGTAAGATTGGTCTTTGTTTTCCAATCTTATTCTCACATACAAGTAATTTGTATTTCCAATCCTCACCCACAAACAAGGCAAGGAATTCTAGGCTCTATTGCTAGTAGGGTGAGGGGCAAAGTGGAAATGTCAAAACTTTGGTCACTTCCTAAAGATGGCATATATTTTCGTAAACTGACAAGGGTCCGTGTTCTTTAAGGCAATCAAATAAATGCAACCAAAGGCTATTTTAAAAGTCGTTTTCCATAGCCTTCTTTATTCACTAACATGTTCTCCTCTGCCCCTCTGCTCATGCCCAGACTGCCTCTCTGAAATGCCTCTTCTTCACTACTATATACATTTGATTCCATTTATTTTTAAAAATACTCATTCTCCGAAATCCAGCTCATGTCTCTCTCTTCAACAGAGTCTTCTCTGACCTCTTCAGACTATGGCTGTTATCCACTTAGAATTGCTGTTTGATCTTTTTGTAACTATTATCTTCTCAAAGGGACTCCGGAGGCTGCGGCCTAGAAAAACTGCTGTGGGCTAGTAACACGGTTTCAACTCGCTATTATTTACAAGCCTTGTCTAAACATGATACAACAGCATCTCCTCAAGTGAGAAACTGAACCGCTAGGCTAGAATTGCTCAGCGGTTATCTAACAGTCCATTCTACTTGTATCCAATAGGCAAGTGTCCTGTCCTCAGTGTAACTTATTTCTAAGGTCTCTTCCAGCTCTAAAATTATGATTTTACAATTCTATCGACTTAAATAGTACTTCAAAAGGTGTGGAATCTACATAGAAACCATTAAACTCTCAAACGGTAACAGTTCAGTTACAAGTTACGCTGAAAGATCTGAGGCTAAGGGCTCCACTCAGGTCAGAATCACAACTAGGAACCTCGCTCACTGTCCATCCAGTCTGTGCACTGTAGCACAGCTGACTGACTCATTCCAAACACACAGTAGGCCCGAATCCAGGACAGACGCCAAACGGAGAAGCACTTTCTCCCAACACCGAGACCAAGCCCCTCCTGGCTGCTTTATCGCCTACAAACAAAGCTGAGTAAAACACCCCAATCCGGTACCACCCCAAGGTGCCCCAAGCGACGCGGACCAAACGGTGATGCTGGGCAGTGACGCAGGTGCAGCGTCCACCTTGTTTTCCTCGCAGAGAAAGTCGGAGTCCCCGGCACCGGGGAACACCGGATCCCCGACGTCCTCGGGCCCGCGGCCCTCCGGCTCCTGTGCCCCCCGCAGTTCGTCGCGACCCCACTCCCGGAGTGTCCGCCCCTTCGTCTCTCACTCCTGGGACACTTACCATCCCAGTACCAGGCCGGTGGTCACGATGAAGCAGGTAAACACCACCGCGATGTAGAAAAGCGGCGAGTATTCATAGAGGGTTACCAGAAACACCGCAGCCATCAGGGTCTCACTCTGGGCTGAACCCGGCTCCAGCCGCGTAGCCCAGCCCAGCCCAGCCCAGCGGAGCCCAGCCCAGCCCAGCGGAATCCAGCCCGCCCGGCCAGGCTAAAAGTCACTACGGTGCCCCGGAGCGGACAAACTTTGTAGATCCGCACTCGCCTGGGGTTCTCGTGAGCTAGACTTTAGGGCAGCCTCGCGGGCGGCGGGAGCCTGCGTACCAATCACGGCGCCGCCTGCCGGATCCGCCACGCCCCTCCCGCTCCTGTCCCGAGCTATTGGCTACGCAGACGTGGGGGACGACTCGCACCGCCCCCGACTCGAGGGATTGGTACCCAGCGGTCATTGCTGTTCCGCCGGCAAATTCTAAATAGACTTGAGGCCCTACTCTGTCCCAGCCTTGGGCAATGCTGGTTTTCTGAAATCAGAGAGAGGCACAGTCCGAAATCTGCGTGCACCGTTTCTAAATCCTGAAACCCTGCGCATTATATCTTAGGCAAACTTGGGAGGACGAGGAGGAGGAGGAGGGCGGGCATCTTGGGTTCTACGAAATGAAATAACCATAGGCACAGTGAAAACACAAGAGTCTCTAGCACAAGCAATTTATATGAGACTTGGCAGCCTTCTCAGATTGGACTTAGTCGTATAGGAAAATCAGCTCATCCAAGATTCTCTTAGAAATAAAACATCCGCTTCCTCCCACACCCTCCTCTTTTTCTCCTCTTCTTATACTCCTCAAGTTAGAATTAGCCAAACATTTGAACCTGTATTCGTTTCCACTTTAAGAATAATTTAATTTTTTTTTTTTAAGTACAGAAAGTAGCTAAATGCCCACTCCCTCGTCTCAACCCCATGAGTCAGCTCCATTGAGGTGGCCTCCCTGAAAGTCTTTCATAACACTTCATTCATTGGTTTGCGTGTAATCCTAAAGCCACAACTGTCTACATCAGAGAATGGGAATATGTAGTCTTACTATATGTAAGCAGCAACACACTCGGCTACAAATCAGAGTTTTGTTACTGAGGAAGAAAGAGAGGATGGACACTGGGATAGGTAACTGGTAGCCTCTGTCACCCTCCTAAGTCACCAATAAAATTTGTGCTTGAGAAAGATAAACTAAGTTTATCCTATGGCCTCACATATTCCTTGGCAAATGACCATGTATTCTCTGGAGCAGCACTGTTTGAGAAGCTTACTTCTACAATACAATTTTTAATTACTACATATCTGACTTGTGAAAGTATATAGTTTAATCAGCCCTCAATTGTTGGACAATTTTTCATTGCTATAAACAACACCGCAATGAACATCCCTACAGCTAAAGTATTTCCTTAGAATAAATTACTAGAGATGGAACTATGGTAAAAAAAAAATTGTACATTTTAAAAGACTTTGTAGAAATACTGCTCTCCAGAAATGTTGTACTGTACCAATTTGTATTCCCACTCTTTCATCCACAGTTTGCCATCATTTGATATTGTCAGTTAACAAAAATATTAGCCAATCCGAAAGGCAGTTTTATTGCAACAACAACAAGAATTTCTACAATGAAATGAAAATGTAGGAAGTTCCAAGTTAAAGTGACATTAAACACATACATCGAATTTTTATTCCTCCTCAAGTCCACTAAAACTAAAGTAAAGTGATTTAAAATGTAAATCTACAAAACAAGAACAGGAAATATAAAATAGCAGCAACATATTGGGACGATGAACAAGGATAATTCACTAACCAATATAGGAAAACCAAATCCCAAACCAGCAGCGGAAAAAACTGAGACCCAAACGATTTACTTTGAAGAATTCTCAAAAAGAGCAAGAACTAATACAAACTTAACTGGAGTCTTTATCATTTCCCACTGGGATATCTGCTAGGGCCACTGAAACTTTCCAATGTACTCTGCACAGTGATAGTAAAAATGATTTTTCCACAGCATGTACTTTATTACCAAGAACCCTTGATTGTCATGTTATATTTCCTTGAGGACAAAGTTCCCAAGGTCCTTGTGTGGCATACCCAGTTCTACATGACTCGACTTCTACTTTTCCCTCATTTACTCATTCAGAAAATGTTTATTGAGTGTCAGATATGTGCCAGACATTCTAGAAAGCAATTAGGGATACAATAATAATCAAAAAATGGCATATCCCTGTTTTTACGGAGCTTAGTATCTCAGGGAAGAGACAAATGTTAACCAAAGAATCAGGAACAAAATATAAAGGCAGAATTATGATACATGTTGTTAAAAAGAGAAATATGGGCGGCCAGGCATGGTGGCTCATGTTTATAATCCCAGCACTTTGGGAGGCTGAGGAAAGCCAATCACTTGAAGCCAGGTGTTTGAGACCAGCCTGGGAAATATGGCAAAACGCTGTTTCTACGAAAAATACAAACATTAGCCAGCTGTGGTGATGCATGCCTGTAGTCACAACCACTCAGGAAGCTCGAGAACCGCTTGAACCTGGGAGGTGGAAGTAAGTCTTGACTCACTGCATCACTGCACTCCAGCCTGGGTGACAAAGGGACACTCCATCTCAGAGAGAGAGAGAGAGAGAGAGACAGAGAGAGAGAGAGAGAAACACGCAGTTGTGAGAGCATATAATGGGGAAAATGAGGCGGATATAATGTAGAACAGGGAAACCTTCCCGGAAGGACAGATGGTTGAGAGAGAGGCAAAAGAAGAGGAGGGGAGGAAGAGCATTTAGCACAAAAGCTACAGCACATGCAAAGGCCCTGAGGTGAGAACTGAAAGACTAGTATGGCTAAAGCATAGTGAGTGAGAAGGAACGGGGTATGTGATGAAGATGGAGAGATAGGTAGGGCCCAGACCATGCAGGAATCATGCCATTTTATCTACATAAATTTACACTAAGAACAATGAGAATCCGCGGATGAGATTGAAGGGGGTATGTGTGACAATCTATTTGTATTTTGTAACAATCACTTTGGCTATTGTATGCAAAACTAATTGGAAAGAGGCTGAGGCAGATACGAGTGAATATAGGGACATTAATTAATAGATTATTTCAAAATGCCTGGCAAGAAATATTGCTACCTCTGATTAGCAAAGTCATCAGGAATTGCAGCAAAGTGAATTATTAATTGGAAATGATTTTGTGAGTGACAGAAAATCAACAAAAATAGTATCTTAATGATCATAAAAGTGTATTTTTCTCTCAAGTGAAAGTCCAGAGGTAGGCAATACAGGGCCAATATAGTGCTGCACAGTGCAAGGGACCCAGGCTTCTATTTCTCTCTACCATTTGCAGCTTCCATTCCTAAGATCACCTCATGATCCAAGATGGCTGCTGCAGCTCCAGCCATCAGGTTCATATTCCTGTTAGCAGGGAGGACAAAAGGGAGGGAAAATGAGACACCATTTCTATTTAAGGATACTCTAGAGACACATCATACATCCAAATTCAGCATCATGCCCACATTTACCTGCAAGCGAAGCTGGAAAACACAGTCTTTGTTCAAGATAGTCATGTGCTTGTCTACACTAGAGAGTCCTATTACTTATAGATGGAGGAAAAAATTAAAAGAGAAGCGTCCGTGTCATAGAAATATGTAAGACTTAATGCTAGATTGGACATGGCATATGGGAGAGAGGCAGGAGTTGAGGTTTCTGGCTTCTTCCCCAAGAAGAATGGATGTCTTCCTTTCACCAAATTGGATTCTGAATCTCCAGTCTCTTACCATTCATCCTTGTTCCCCTTCCCTCATCCTCTCCTCCTTACAAACACTAATTTTAGCCCTACTGAATTACCAATCTTCTAAAACACAATAGAGATATTACAGATGCAGATTTTCAAGACCTGAAGCTCATACTTTTTGGGTGACCCATTCCAAGAAGGTGAACATAAAATTGCAATGACAAAATTAAGCATAAGGCCATAAAAAGGGCCCACACAAACTTAAACTTCGTTCACACTTGCGTATTTTAACCTGAACCTTTACTTTATCTATCACCAAGATTAAAAATTGTAAGATGCCATGGATTATTAGGTGTGTCCGGACTCCAGAGAAATTAAAATTTGGTGATTGGGGAGGGGGAAGAGGACACCAATCTTTAATTTAGTGAAATGAGCCATTTGCAGATCCCAGAATTGGCCGTGCATATTTCTTCCCTTGTCTGGAAAGCCCGTCTTCTTTCCTCCCCATCCTTCTCCTGGCTAACTTTTAGTTACCTTTAAGGACTCAGTTCTGAAGCTCCCTTCTCCAGCAAGCCTTCCTGTATGCTTCCAAACCCTTGTGGAGATGCCTCTTCCAAAGCAACCAGTATGTGACCGTATGGGAGCCCTCCTATTTCTGGTGTGAGCCTCTGCTCACTGATGTATTTAGCCTGCTAGGTACCCAGCTCTCTGAGCACAGGAATGACACCTAATTAATGTTTGTGCCACCAGCACCTAGCAGATGTGGGGTAGTCATATTACTGAATTAATGAAGGAATGAAAGAAGCTTTTCTCCATGAGATTATTTGGAAGCACAAAGCATCAATATTAGTTTTTTTTAAAAAAAAGTTTGACTCTCAGATGAGCAGGAAGAATGGCAGTTCTTTATTATCTCTGACTGAGCTAGTTTTGCTTGAAACCCCACCCTAGACCTAGCGTGGTGGCTCATGCCTGTAATCCCAGCACTTTGGTAGGCCAAGGCAGGCAGATGGCTTGAGCCTAGGAATTGAGACTAGCATGAGCAACATAGTGGGACCCTGTTTCTATAAAAAAATGAAAAATTAACTGGGTGAGGCAGGAGGATTGCTTGAGCCAGGGAGGTTGAGGCTGCAGTGAGCTGTGATTTTGCCACTGCACTCCAGCCTGGGTGACACAGAAAGACACTGTCTCAAAAAAAAAAAAAAAGAAAGAAAACAGCAAGACCCTGTCTCAAAAAAGAATAAAAAGAAGGAACCACCCCCACCCCCACCAAGTATTAGGGTAAAAAGAGAAGACAATGTGAGCTTAAATTTATCAATTAAAAAGTATATTAGGCCAGGCACGGTGGCTCACGCCTCTAGTCCCAACACTTTGTAAGGCTGAGGTGGGCGGATCACCTGAGGTCAGGAGTTTGAGGCCAGCCTTGCCAACATGGTGAAACCCTGTCTCTACTAAAAACACAAAAATTAGGCTGGCTTGGTGGCGGGTGCCTGTGATCCCAGCAACTCGGGAGGCTGAGGCAGGAGAATCGCCTGAACCCGGGAGGTTGAGTTTGCAGTGAGCCAAGATTGTGTCACTGCACTCCAGCCTGGCTGACAGAGCAAGATTCCATCTAAAAACAAAAAAGTATCTTAGACTCTTCAAGTTTAATTGCTCCCTTTAGGAAGCTGGTCAGGTTCGAGAAAATTTTTTGTCTCTCCTCTCTCTTCTCTAGATTCTTCCAAAGACAATATCTGATTGTACAAGGTATTCACATGACCCGATAGTGGGGGTCAGGAAAATAAGACCTCAGCTCTGCATGACACCTGTAGGTCCTCACTAAGGTGAAGCAGATTTAATCTGGCTTTTTGTGGTACCAGGCTAGCCCTCACTGCAGAGATCCAGGGTTCTAGCCATTTACCTGTGATTGTAAAACCCTCATAAACTATGGCTCCTTAGCTCTACTAGTTCACCAGACTGCTCACCATCTCCAATGTTACTTACTGGGGAATAGGTAAACATGTAGATTCTTACGTGTGTCACATGCAGGCTAGTGAGAACCAACAGATATCTCAGAATACGCAATCAGGCTACCTCTGCCACCAAACACCATTGCTCTAGCACCACAGTGCCGGTGGTGCAAAGCCAAATGCAAGGCCTCCCCTTTCCTAGAGGGAAAGTGGACTACCACCTCCAATCTCTTCAGTTTCTCCAGTACCCCACCTATTTTTAAATTTTGTAATTTTTTATTTTTGGAGATGAAGTCTTGTTCTGTTGCCCAGGCTGGAGTGCAGTGGTGCAGTCTCAGCTCACTGCAACCTCTGCCTCCCGGGATCAAGAGATTCTCCTGCCTCAGCCTCCCAAGTAACTGGGACTACAGGCACCCGCCACCACACCCAGCTAATTTCTGTATTTTTGGTAGAAATGGGGTTTCACAACGTTGGCCATGCTAGTCTCAAATTCCTGACCGCAAGTGATCCACCTACCTCAGTCTCCCAAAGTGCTGGGATTACAGGCGCGAGCCACCGCCCTAGCCCCAATACCCCATGTATCTGGATGCTTCCACTGCAATCACCCACCTACCCAATATTCCAGCCTGGAGGGAGGTGGAGACAAAACTGACTTTATTTTATTTTCTGAGACAGGGTCTCGCTCTTTCGCCCGGGCTAGAATACAGTGATCACGGCTCACTGCAGCCTCAACCTACTGGGCTCAAGCGATTCTCTTGCCTCAGCCTGTTATAGTGATGGGATTGCAGCGGTGAGCTACCAAGCCCAGCCAAGTGACTTTACTTTAAATGCTAATCTGTCCTGTAACTTCTGACTAATCCTGCGTCGAGAATGCCTTCAAAATGTCTAATTGATGTATTGCTCTTTATGTAGAAACGTTGCTGGAAAAGATGGTCCCAATCCAGATCCCAAGAGTAGGTTCTTGGATCTTGTGTAGGAAAGATTTTGAGGCAAGTCAAAGAGAGCAGTGATATAAGCAAGTTTATTGGAAACTACCCTGTTACAAAGTAGGAGTCTTCAGCAGGAGAAGAAACACTCCATCCTTGGTTAGTTCCTCTATACTTAAACTACAAGGAGCAATAATAAACTTGGAACATGTAGATATGCTGGCTAAAGGTAGGGGCTATTGGTGTTACAGATGACCATTAATCCTTCATTAATGGTATCTTTAAGTAAAGTGGGCTTCACTCTTAAGACATCTGGACATTCTGAAGGCTTTGTGCGAGATGCTCTGTATGGTCATAAATATTCTGCAATTATAAGTGATGGTCAGCTTGGGTTGTGGGTATTTTCAGACCAGAAGTATTAACCTTACAGGTGCCATGTGAGTGCTTAGCTACTCACTCATGATGGAGTCCCTCTGGCCACGCTTTATTAAACCAGAGGCCTGGAAAGCAGGTGTTTCTCTTACAGGAACACCTATTCATTGTAAGTTTCCTCCAAAACAACCCTCGTTGCTGCAGAAATCATAGGCTCTGCTCTGACACCCATAGCCACCTACACGTTCCTTCCAGAGCACATATGCTCTTTTCCCAAGATATAAGCCCTGGGTCTGGGGTGTTGCAGTGTAGAGATCTAATTGTCTTGCAGCTGCCCAAGACAACATTTCTGTGTTTCCCTAATAAATCACACAAAACCAACAAACTGGATTTGTCTGGCTCCTTCTTTGGTCTCTCTGCTCCTTCAGCCTTTAGGAGCTGCTTTGCATATGTGGCCATTTCACCAAGGGGGAAGCCAGAACGGGTGGATATGATCCGGCACTTGCTCTAGCCCTTTCTCCTCCCCACGCTCCGGCAGATCAGAAGCAGAAGACTTGCCTTCCTTCCCACTCGGCAGGTACTTTCCTCATATCAGAGCCTCACTTTCCCTGCTGTATGGCATACGTTAAATACCACTCTTACTGTTGCCAAGGTCTCGATTTTGAAATGGTGACTGAACTTAAAAAATTTATAAAGGCTTTCTTTCTTGGTAGTGTCTGGCTTTTTCAAGATGACTGTGTTTCTTGAGATTCAAACATCTTATTTTAGAAGTCAAAAGCTGCTTTTTCTTTTTAATTTCTGACATCACAGTTCTATTTATTCTTTGATGCTGATAGATACTTCTGACTGACCAAGGAGAAGGCCTCATAAAAGAAACGTGATTTTTTTTTTTTTTTTTTTTTTTTTTTGAGACAGAGTCTCACACTCTGTCGCCCAGGCTGGAGTGCAGTGATGTGATCTTGGGTCACTGCAACCTCCGCCTGCCTCAGGCGATCCTCCTGCCTCAGCCTCCCAAGTAGCTGGTACTACCAGTGCACACCACTACGCCTGGCTAATTTTTGTATTTTTATTAGAGATGGGGTTTCACCATGTTAGCCAGGCTGGTCTTGAACTCCGGATCTCAGGTGATCCACCCACCTTGGCCTCCCAAAGTGCTGGGATTATAGGTGTGAGCCACTGTGCCTGGCCGAGAAATGCAATAAATATTAACATGTTTTTGAAAGTTATAATCTCCCTTATGTATTTGGTGGAGCTGCCAAGCCTTACATTCATATGGTCTTTCTATAGTCCACATTCTGTCTTAGAAGGTCAGATTTATCTCAATTTGGAAATATCAATAGGTAGAAATATAAAAAGTGTCCTCACTTTGAGTTTCAAACTTTGAGAAACTGGCAAATGGAACTCAAAGTACAATTTTGATATCAGGTCATAGATAACAGAAACTGTGAAAAATCTTACAGTACTTTGGCAGAACCTAACAGCTTAACTCTTTATAGCCCACTGAACTTCCAAGTCCCTGAAATTCTCCTGGTTTCAGATGTTGGGCTTCTATTGTCTATACCTATGAAGTGGTAGAAGGCTATCTGAAGCCTGCTCCAACTGAGCTGACACTGATGATTAATGTGGTATTTAGTCTGTGACCCAAAGCTTAGGACATTCCTCTAGAACAGTGGTTCTCAGCTGGGAGCGTTCCTCCCTGCCACTTCAACATCTGGCAATGTCTGGAGACATTTTTGTTCATCACAGCTAGGGAGTTGCTACTGGCCTCTCTAGTGGGTGGAGGCCAGGAATGCTGCTAAACATCCTACAATGCATAGCACAGCCTACTCACAACAAAAAATTATCCAATTATCCAATGTCAATATTGCTGAGGTTGAGAAACCCTGGTACAAAAAACTCTATTGGTTCTGGGAACTTCTCACCAAATCACTGTTTCCACCTTGGTCCAGGCATGTCTTTTCCTGAGTTACCACAGTAGCCTCCTGAATAGTGTCCTTCTGCCTCTGCTCTCCACAGGCTATTCTTCTTCTTTTTAAAAAATACTTATTTAAGGCCGAGCGCGGTGGCTCATGCCTGTAATCCCAGCACTTTGGGACGCTGAGGCTGGCGGATCACAAGTTCAGGAGTTTGAAGCCAACCTGGCCAATACAGTGAAACCCCGTCTCTACTAAAAATACAAAAATCGGCTGGGCATGGTGGCACGTGCCTGTAGTCTCAGCTACTCGGGAGGCTGAGGCAGGAGAGTCACTTGAACCAGGGAGGCAGAGATTGCAGGGAGCCAAGATCGTGCCACTGTACTACAGCCTGGGTGACAAAGAAGACCCCCTCTCAAACAAAAGAGAATTTAAAATTTAATTTTTCCTTTATATACAGTAATGTTCACCATGTTCGCCGTGTACAGATATGAGTTTTTGCAGATGTATAGAGGTCATGTAACTGTAGTCACAATCAAGATACAGAAGGGCAGCTCAGTTTTCAAAGTCTCTGCTCTGCTGTGTGAGTCTGCTTCTCTGATTCAGCCTGCTTCAGTCAGAGTCAGACAGTAAAAGAGAAAAAAAATAACTAGAAAACTTGGGTGTCATTCTGGTCATTCTACAGGTTTTGACTTCCTATGGTGCAAGTCCTGAAATTAAGGTCTAATATTACGTACTACTCTGACAACTGGTGAAATTGGGAATGGCTTAACCTCAAGTCCCTTTCCCTACTCCGCTCCCGTGGATAAAGTCCCCTAGCCAAACAGCCCTCCTTATCAGAAGGACAGGCACAGTGCCTGCTTATCTGTGAGTAGTGAGTTTCAGTTCCCTGCCACCGCACAGAATTATCCAAATAAGCCCATCACGTCCATCCTCCTGCAGGAAACAAAGAGCTATAGGGGAGGGAAAAATAGCTTCCTTTTACCCTTCTAGGTTCTTTGGCTGGGCTAAAATTAAATTGACACGCAACAGATTAACAGGAGAAAAGCCATATTTAGTTATGGATGTATGCATGAGAATCCCACAAAATCTGAGACTCAAAGTGTGGTCAAATGAGTGATGCTTATACAGCATCCTGAGCTACAGAAATGAACGGTGGCCCTGGGCTTCCGAGGCTGGGTGGTGACAAAAGTTATGGAAAAGCGAGGGGAGGAAATGTTGCTGAATAAAGGCTGTCTTGTTATACAGATAAAAAGTCACTTGGGTAATAAAAGTTGTCTTAAAGCAGCTTTCAAAAAAATAGATGATAGTCTGTCTGGGGATGGGTCAACCTCTAGTCTCCTCTCCTGCAATCCAAGCTCATCTTCCCTGGTTGATATGGTTAATAAGATTCCCAGAAAGGGGAATTCATGACAATCAAATTCCTTTTGCAGGATTCATCTTCAGGCAGATTGGGGGATGCTCAAAGAAAGCCTCTGCCTGTAACCCTTGTTCCACATGTGTCCTCAGTTCAAAGTAATCGGCATACCAAAGCATCGTATTTGGGGGTGACATTCCCTGAACTCCTTTGGGAGTATCCCACCCTCTTGAGTACCCCACCCACCGTAAAGCCTACCTTCCACAGCTTCTGATTGTTCATTCTGTTCCCAAGTGCAGCACTTGGACCATGCTGTGTCCTGTTCCCTTGGGCTGGAAGTATAAAATCTCTCTCTCTCTCTCTTTCTTCTGTCACTCAGGCTGGAGTACAGTGGCACAGTCTTGGCTCACTGCGAGCAGCCTTGACCTCCTGGGGTAAAGCGATCCTCCCACCTCAGCCTCCCAAGTAGTTGGAGCTACAGGCACACACCACCATGCTCACGTAATTTTGTTCATTTTTTTGTAGAGATGGGGTCTAACAATGTTGCCCAGCAGATCTCGAACACCTGGACTCAAGGGATCCTGCTGCCTTCGCCTCCCTAAGTGCTGGAATTACTGGCGTGAGGTGCTGCACCCAGTCCCCCTTTTTTATTCTCAGTTTCAAACATTTGCTCAGACATGACCTTCCTGGTGAGGACTCAACTGTCCTATTTAAAATTGGAAATCCCTCCTCCTTTGTACTCCCAACCTCCCCTTTTCTATTTTTTTCTCCCATAACACTAATCACCTTCTAACATACAATTTGTTTGCTAGCTCTTGTCTGTCACTTCCTTGTTCCCATTAGGATGTTACTTCCAGGAGAAAAGGGCTTTGAACCTTAGCACCTAGGAAGGATCCATAATAGGCCCTCAAAAACTATTTGTTGGCCTAGCGTGGTGGCTCATGCCTGCAATCCCAGCACTTTGGGAGGCCAACAGTGGTGGATCACTTGAGCTCACAAGTTCAAGACCAGCCTGGGCAACATGGTGAAACCCTGTCTCTACTAAAAATACAAAAAATTAGCCAGGAGTGGTGGCACGTGCCTGTAATCCCAGCTACTCAGGAAGCTGAGGTGGAAGGATCACTTGAGTCCAGGAGGTGAAGGTTGCAGTGAGCCGAGGCCACACCACTGCACTCCAGCCTGGGTGACACTTGCTTATCTCAAAAAAAGCAAAACAAAAAAAAAACCCAAAAAAATAAAAAACCAAACCAAACCAAAACAAAACAACTATATGTTGAACTAATGAATGTGTAGGAAAACGTGAAGAATGGTGTGAAAAGAAAAGAACATTTCAGGACTTTACAAATTAATTATGCCAAGGGGAAAAGTTCAGCCCTGGAAACTGAGTCGCATAACACAGCTCTTTTTCTTCTCCGGTGCATGACTGTTGCTTCTTGACCTTTGTGTTGAGTTGTGATACATTAACCAGACTCCCTATTCTTCATTCAAACCTAGACTAAATGACGGTGGAGTTAGACACCCTTGTGATTGTTACCTCTTTCCAACAGGATGTTAAGGAACCCCTTCAGAATGTAATCGGTAATAGCCAATCAAATCTTGTGTCTGTATGTTAGCCTTTCTACGGAACATGTTATAATTCTGTTCAGCACGTCCATTTTTGCCTAGACAAACAAAACTAATCTCCATTCTTTTGTGTCTGTGTGTCCATGGACAGCCCGCTACCCTCATTCCTTGCACTTGAATAAACTCTTAACCGGATCCTGATCTTCAAAATTATTTCAGATTGACGTGACAAACATACTAACAAGGCTGTTAATTCAGAGACTGAAGATCTTCAAAAAATTCAAGCCAGAAATCATTAATCTACTTCTGATCTTTCCCCAGTTTTTAATTAGACTACTCCTTCCCTTTCTACCCTGATCTTGTCTTATGTCAAATCTTTTCATAAGATAAAGCACATTTCGGTGACTTCAACATAGCTTAGTACAGATGGATTCTTGAGTTTGCTACAGAGGTGACCTAGGGCTATTTCCATGGCAGAAAAGTGCTGGAAAACATTCTGGAACTTGTCCCTTACCCTACAATAACCCAAGCCAGAATGGCATTCCCAAGCCTCATTGTAAATAGACGGGTATATTTTTTTCTGATTAAATATATTCTATAGATTGAGTTCAAGTAGTCTATATTCATTTCACACTTCCCATACAATAAATCACATTTCCATCAATTTGGCCTTCTTGTCAATACATCACTTTCTATAGCTTCTGCCCGCTTCGCCCTCCCAAACTGCTGGGATTACAGGCTTGAACCACCTCACTTGGCTTGTTGTCTTGTTTTGATCCTTTTCAAAAGGCAGTTTATAATCAGCTATAAGACTGATTGATGCTTTTAAATATAAGTCTCTGATAAATTTGGAGACTGGGTCATTAAAATAGAGGGAAAAACTTCCAGGGCTCTTTTGGAGAGCTAAGGTGTCATATATCGAGCAGAACAGAAGTTAATTACGTGGACTGTAAAACAATCATTTTATGACTTTAGCTTGAAATGTTGCTGATCCTTTTGTTTTTCAGAGTCAAGAAAACTTTTTTTTTTTTTGAGCTTTTTACAGCTTTTAACAATTGAGTAAGGTATAATCCTGTGAACAAAATTTGGAGCATATTTCTTCCTATCTGGTTTCCCTAGAATTTGGAAACTCTTCCTGAGTATTCTTAACTTGTGGCAATATAGTTATTTGCATAATTGCAATAAGAATCTGTTTCTTTCATAACAGAACATAAATGGAAACACTGGTTATTTTACCAAGGCTTTCACTGAAATGACATGCTTTCAGATATAAATAGACCATTTTAGGGAATCAAAGTTGACTTATAGAGCCCATAAAAGCCCCTTAGGAAAACTGGTCTCACAGTTTATGCAGTACCTATAAAGGGTTCCCAACCCATGTAAGTACAGAATGTCACTTTCTTTTTATTATATTTTATTTATTTATTTTGAGACACCGTCTTACTCTGTCGCCCAGGCTGGAGTAAAGTAGTCTGATCTTGGCTAGCTGCAACCTCTGCCTCCCAGGCCATGTTGCTCATGCTGGTCTCGAACTCCTGGGCTGAAGTGATCCACCCGCCTCGGCTTCCCAAAGTGCTGGGATTACAAGTGTGAGCCACTGCACCCAACCACGAATGTCACTTTCTAACAGGCCCAGAAGCTCCAAATTATCTTAGGATGTCCAGAGGAGAGGAATTCACCCAGTTAACAGGTATTTGCAGCGCAGCCTACTCGAGGCTTTAAAGAGTCTCATCTGAGATTCCTTATGGAAAAAGTTCCAACTAAGCCAATTTAAAAGCGATCCTATATGGCAAGTAATTATTTTTGCTGCACTTGATACAAATAATAAGGCCAAGTATAATAAAACTAAAACTTATTTTACAAATTGGGCCTACCTTGATCTGTAGCTGATAAAAATGAGAGACTGAAAAGTATTATAACACACCTGCTGGTAGATTCTAGTCTTATCTGTTGTTTTTGAGTATTTTAAATATATTATTTTTGGCTGGGTGTGATGTCCTATAATCCTAGCACTTTGGGAGGCTGAGGTGAGCAGATCACCTGATGTCAGGAGTTCGAGACAAAACTGGCCAACACGGTGAAACCCCTTCTCTACTAAAAATACAAAAAAATTAGCTGAGCATCGTAGCCCACACTTGTCGTCCCAACAACTCGGGAGGCTGAGGTGTGAGAGTCACTTGAACTTGAGAAGCGGAGGCTGCAGTGAGCTGAGATTGCACCACTGCACTCCAGTCTGGGCAACAGAGTGAGATTCTGTCTGAAAAAATAAATAAATGAAAATAAAATATTTCCACAATTTGGACTTAATCTTAAATCCTTTCTGGGCCATAACTCTCCAAAATAATATTTTCAAAATTTTCTTCCATTTTTCTGATTCATACTCAATAAAATTGCTACTATTCTTTTTTCTGAGGCCCTACAAGCTGAAGCTTGTTCCTTGTGACGCAAGCAAGAAGAACATGTCAGATTGCCACTGCCTTCCTCCTCTGTAACTAAAGATACTTTGAGTGTAACATCTGCATAGATTATGTCCACCATTAATGTTTATTTTTCTTCTGTTTCCATAAATACCTCTTATTAAAAGTCTGTTGCCTTATATTTCAGACTACAGGAGACTATTCACTTAGATTCCAAATGGCATCTAATCTTTTCCTGCAAGCATTATTGAACTGAGCTTAAGCATTTTATTAATTATCACTGGGTGCTATTTGGCTTTTAAAATAATTATTTGTTATACTCAATAGGGGTGCAGATGTTCAATGTTATGTTTTCCAGGCTTCAAGTATTCCAAGTTCCTTCAAATTCTTTAGAACAGTCGGTGAGAGATTTTCATGATCCCCAAGGTTAAGCAGTGATGACAACCCTGTTCAGCAGGAACTAGCTTCAGAAGATGAAAGCTTTGGCCCTTTCTCCTTAAGAACAAGGAAGGTAACAGGGCGCGGTGGCTCCCGCCTGTAATCCCAGCACTTTGGGAAGCCAAAGCGGGTGGATCACAAGGTCCGCAGATCGAGACCATCCTGGCCAACATAGTGAAACCCCGTTTCTACTAAAAATACAAAAATTAGCTGTGTGTGGTGGTGTGCACCTGTAGTCTCAGCTACTCAGGAGGTTGAGGTAGGAGAATGGCTTGAACCAGAGGGTTGGAGGTTACAGTGGGCCGAGAATGCGCCACTGTATTCCAGCCTGGCAACAGAGCCAGACTCTGTCTCAAAAAAGAAAAAAAAAAAAAAAAGAAAAAAAGAAAAAAGAAAGGAAAAATTTTATAAGGGAAATGAAACAGTAGAAATGGGGCTTGGCTTCAGCTCACCCACACTAGAACATTTTTTTTAATTGTATTTGGGCTCTGGGGTACATGTGCACATCCTGCATCCTGCCGGATTGTTGTTGCATAGGTACATACACGCCACGGTGGTTTGCTGTCTCCATCCCCCGCTCCCCACATTGCCTACATCAGGCATTTCTCCCGGTGTTATCCCTCCCCATCCTCCCCCCCCCTCACCTTGCTGTCCCTCCCCTTTCTTCCCCTCCACCCCCTCCACCCAGCCCTGTGAGTGTTGTTCTCTTCCCTGTGCCCAAGTGTTCTCATTGTTCATCACTCATCTATGAGTGAAAACATGCAGTGTTTAGTTTTCTGTTCTTGTGTCAGTTTGCTGAGAATGATGCTTTCTAGATTCATCCATGTCTCTACAAAGGACAAGAACTTGTCGTTTTTTTATGGTTGCATAGTGTTCCCTGGTGTATATGTGCCACAATTTCCCCATCCAATCTACCACTGATGGGCATTTGGGTTGGTTCCACGTCTTTGCTATTGTAAACAGTGCCACAATGAACATACATGTGCATGTCTTTATAATAGAATGATTTATAATCTTTTGGGTATATACCCAGTAATGGGATTGCTGGGTCAAATGGAATTTCTATTTCTAGATCCTTGAGGAATTGCCACACTGTCTTCCATAATGGTTGAACTAATTTACACTCCCACCAACAGTGTAAAAGTGTTCCTATTTCTCCACATCCTCTCCAGCATCTGTTGTCTCCAGATTTTTTAATGATCGCCATTCTAACTGGCGTGAGGTGGTATCTCAATGTGGTTTTGATTTGTATTTCTCTAATGACCAGTGATGATGAACATTTTTTCATGTTTGTTGGCTGCATATTTGTCTTCTTTTGAAAGTGTCTGTTCATATCCTCTGCCCACTTTTGAATGGGTTTGTTTGCTTTTTTCTTGTAAATCTGTTTTAGTTCTTTGTAGATACTGGATATTAGCTGTTTGTCAGATGGGCAGCTTGCAAAATTTTTTTCCCATTCTGTTGGTTGCTGGTCTACTCTAATGATTGTTTCTTTTGCTATGCAGAAACTCTTAAGTTTAATTAGATCCCTTTGTCTATTTTGGCTTTTGTTGCCATTGCTTTTGGTGTTTTAAACATGAAGTCCTTACCTGTGCCTATGTCCTGAATAGTGTTGCCTAGGTTTTCTTCTAGGGTTTTTATGGTGTTAGGTCTTACGTTCAAATCTTTAATCCATCTGGAGTTAATTTTGTATAAGGTGTAAGGAAGGCGTCCAGTTTCAGCTTCCTGCATATGGCTAGCCAGTTTTCCCAACACCATTTGTTAAACAGGGAATCCTTTCCCCATTGCTTGTTTTTGTCCAGTTTGTCAAAGATCAGATGGTTGTAGATGTGTGGCATTGCTTCCAAGGTCTCTGTTCTGTTCCATTGGTCTCTGTTTTGGTACCAGTACCATGCTGTTTTGATTACTGTAGCCTTGTAGTATAGTTTGAAGTCAGGTAGCATGATTCCTCCAGCTTTGTTCTTTTTGCTTAGGATTGTCTTGGCTATGTGGGCTCTCTTTTGGTTCCATATGAAGTTTAAAGTGTTTTCTTCCAATTCTGCGAAGAAGATCAATAGTAGCTTGATGGGGATAGCATTGAATCTATACATTACTTTGGGCAGTATGGCCATTTTCACAATATTGATTCTTCCTAACCATGAGCATGGAATGTTTTTCCATCTGTTTGTGTCCTCTCTTATTTCCTTGATCAGTGGTTTGTAGTTTTCCTTGAAGAGATCTTTTACATCATTTGTTAGTTGTATTCCTAGGCATTTTATTCTCTTTGTAGCAATTGTAAATGGCAGTTCGCACATGATTTGGCTTTCTGTTTGTCTGTTATTGTTGTATAGGAATGCCTGTGATTTCTGCACATTGATTTTTGTATCCTGAGACTTTGCTGAAGTTGCTTAACAGCTTAAGGAGGTTTTGGGCTGAGACGATGGGGTCTTCTAAATACACAATCATGTTGTCTGCAAGTAGGGACAATTTGACTTCTTCTTTTCCTAATTGAATGCCCTTTATTTCTTTTTCTTGCCTAATTGCTGTGGCTAGAACTTCCAATATTATATTGAATAGGAGTGGTGAGAGAGGGCATCCTTGTCTAGTGCCAGTTTTTAAAGGAAATGCTTCTAGTTTTTGCCCATTCAGTATGAGATTGGCTGTGGGTTTCTCATAAATAGCTTTTATTGTTTTGAGATATGTTCCACTGATATCTAGTTCATTGATAGTTTTTAGCATAAAGGGCTGTTGAATTTTGTCAAAGGCCTTCTCTGCATCTATTAAGATAATCATATGATTTTTGTCTTTTGTTCTGTTTATGTGGTGAAACATTTATAGATTTGCATATGTTGAACCAGCCTTGCATCCCTGGGATGAAACCCTCTTGATTGTGGTGGATAAGCTTTTTGATGTACTGTTGGAGTTGGTTTGCCAGTGTTTTATTGAAGATTTTTGCATCAATGTTCATTGTGGATATTGGCGTGTATTTTTCTTTTTTAGTTGTGTCTCTGCCAGATTTTGGTATCAGAATGATGTTCGTCTCATAGAAAGAGTTAGGGAGGATTCCCTCTTTTTGAATTGTTTGGAATAGTTTCAGAAGGGGTGGTACAAGCTCCTTTTTGTATGTCTGGTAGAATTTGGCTGTGAATCTGTCTGCACCTGGAATTTTTTTGTTGGTAGGCTATTAATTGCTGCCTCAACTTCAGACCTCGTTGTTGGTCTATTCAGTGTTCAACTTCTTCTCGGCTTAGTCTTGGGAGTGTGCAGGTGTCCAGGAATTTATCCATTTCTTCCAGATTTACTGGTTTATGTGCATAGAGTTGTTTGTAGTAATCTCTGATGGTAGTTTGTATTTCCGAGGAATCGGTGGTGATCTCCCCTTTATCATTTTTTATTGCATCTATTCAATTCTTCTCTCTTTTCTTTTTCATTAGTCTAGCTAGTGGTCTGTCTATGTTGTTGATCTTTTCAAAAAACCAGCTTCTGGATTTATTGATTTCTTTAAGGGTTTTTTGTGTCTCTATCTCCTTTAGTTCTGCTCTGATCTTAGTTATTTCTTGTTTTCTGCTTGCTTTTGAGTTTTTTTGATCTTGCTCCTCTAGCTCTTTCAATTTTGACAATACGGTGTTGATTTTAGATCTTTCATTGTTTCTCGTGTGGACATTTATTGCTATAAATTTCCCTCTAGACACTGCTTTGAATGTGTCCCATAGGATCTGGTACATTGTGTCTTCATTCTTGTTGGTTTCAAAGAACATTTTTATTTCTGCCTTCATTTCATTGTTTATCCATTAGTCATTCAGGAGCAAGTTGTTCAGTTTTCCATGTGATTGTGCAGTTTGAGTGCGTTTCTTAATCCTGAATTCTAATTTGATTGCACTGTGGTGTGAGAGACTCTTGTGATTTCCATTCTTTTGTATTTGCTGAGGAGTGATTTACTTCCAATTATATGGTCAATTTTAGAATAAGTGCAATGTGGTGCTGAGAAGAATGTCTATTCTGTGGATTTTGGGTGGAGTGTCCTGTAAATGTCTATTAGGCCAGCTTGGTCCAGATCTGTGTTCAAGTCCTGAATATCCTTGTTGACTTTCTGTCTCGTTGATCTGTCCAATATTGTCAGTGGAGTGTTAAAGTCTCCCACTATTATTGTGTGGGAGTCTAAGTCTCTTTATAGGTAGGTAAGAACTTGCTTTATGTAACTGGGTGCTCCTGCATTGGGTGCATATATATCTAGAATAGTTAGCTCTTCTTGTTGCATTGATCCTTTTACCATTATGTAATGCCCTTCTTTGTATCTTTTGATCTTTGTTGGTTTAAAGTCCGTTTTATCAGAGACTAGGATTGCTACCCCTGCTTTTTTTTGCTCTCCATTTGCTTGGTAAATCTTCTTCTATCCATTTATTTTGAGTCTATGTGAGTCTTGGGGTGTGAGATGGGTCTCCTGAATACAGCACACTGATGGGTCTTGACTTTTTATCCAGTTTGCCAGTTTGTGTCTTTTGATTGGGGCATTTAGGCCATTTACATTCAATGTCAATATTATGTTTGAATTTGATCCTGCCATTTTGGTACTGGCTGGTTGTTTTGCCTGTTAGTTGATGTGGCTTCTTCATTTCATTGTTGTTCTTTACCATTTGGTACACTTTTGCAGTGGCTGGTACTGGTTGTTCCTTTCCCTGTTTAGTACTTCCTTCAGTAGTTCCTGTAAGGCAGGTCTTGTAGTGATGAAATCTCTCAGCAATTGCTTGTTTGTAAAGGATTTTATTTCTCCTTTACTTACAAAGCTTAGTTTGGCCGGTTTATGAAATTCTGGGTTGAAAATTCTTTCCTTTAAGGGTGTTGAATATTGGCCCCCACTCCCTTCTAGCTTGTAGGGTTTCTGCCAAGAGATCCACTGTGAGTCTGATGGTCTTTCCTTTGTGGGTAACCCAACCTTTCTGTCTGGCTGCCCTTAGGATTTTTTCCTTCATTTCAACCCTGGTGAATATGACAATTATGTGCCTTGAAGTTGCCCTTCTTGAGGAATATCTTTGTGGTGTTCTCTGTATTTCCTGGATTTGAATGTTGGCCTGCCTTTTTAGGTTGGGAAAGTTTCTCTTGGATAATATCTTGAAGAGTGTTTTCCAACTTGGATTCATTCTCCCCATCACATTCAGGTACGCCGATCAAGTGTAGATTAGGTCTTTTCACATAATCCCATAGTTCTTGGAGGATTTGTTCATGTTTTTTCACTCTTTCTTCTCTAATCTTGCCTTCTCATTTTATTTCATTGATTTGATCTTCTATCTCTGATATCCTTTCTTCTGCTTGATTGATTCAGCTGTTGAAACTTGTGTATGCCTCACAAAATTCTTGTGGTGTATTTTTCAGCTCCATCAAGTTGTTTATGTTATTCTCTAAGCTGGTTATTCTAGTTAGCATTTCGTCTAACCTTTTTTCAAGGTTCTTAGTTTCTTTGCATTGGGTTGAACATGGTCTTTTAACTCAGAAAAGTTTATTACCCGCCTTCTGAAGCCTGCTTCTGTCAATTCATCAGATTCATTCTCTGTCTTTTTTTGTTCTCTTGATGGTGAGGAGTTGTGATCTCTGGGAAGAGAAGAGTTGTTCTGCTCTTCGATGCTTTCATCCTTTTTGCGTTGTTTTTTTTTTTGTTTTTTTCTTTTTTTTTGGTTTTTTTTTTTTTTTTTTTTTTCCTGTCTTGGTGGATTTATGTCCCTTTGATCTGGTTTCAGGAGGAGTCTCTGAGCAGACTTTTTCTTCTATTGAGGTTGGAGCTGTATCTTTTTTGGCCTGTAGAGGGCGTTGCTGAGCTCTCTTGGGTTCGGTGAGGTTGCTGGGTGGGGGGTCCTTCCCTGGAGTTTGTTTGCAGGTGGGATTGGCCCCGCCTTCCCAATGGTATCTCTCCCAGAGCTCCATCTTCCTGGTTGGGTTCAAACTGCTGTATTTGCTGCCTAACTCTCTAGCGAGGGCTTTAGTTTCAGTTCTGTGGAGGTGGCCCCTGCCAGGCCTTGTGGCCTGTTTCCCTGCTTTCAACTCTGCCTCCCCCCGTGGGACGGTGCGGCCTGTTGGCATTAGTCCAAACTTCCGCCCAGGTCTGTGTGACAACTTGCTGCCCCAGGTGGGAGCCGCTGCTCAGATCTGCATAGACTACAGGGCCCCACCGTCTGGCAGGGCTCTCGTGGACTGTGGGTTGTATGAGGGATGAGGTAAGCACAGGATCCGAATTAGACCACTGAGTGGGTGAAGTCCCCCCCCAAGTCAGCTGCATGTTTTAGGTGAGGACATGCCACCCCCTCTTGATTTGCCCCCCTGCGCGGCTCTCACCCTGTGGCCTCTTCCCTGGGCTATTTTCAGTGCCATATCAGTCCCACCAAAATGTCTGGAATTGTGAAGTCCTGTAGCCCTCTGCGTCTCATTTGCTGGGAGCTGCATTCTGGTGTTACCTTCTCTCCGCCATCTTGGCGCCCCTCCCTCACTGGAGCATTTTTTTCCATGCATCCCCACTCGTTTCCCACGCCACTACATTACTGCTAATAGTCCTTTTACTTAAAGAATTCTTTACTTAAAGAATTCTGCAACCAAGGTTGCAGAATGTCCCACCTCAAGAAGGAATGTTGAACAATTGATTCACAGCCTTGTTGCCACAAACCAGACCATCGGTGGCCTATTATTCAAGACAACCCTTGCAAGCAGATAATGCTGACCTGCATAATCTACTCCTAATTTGTTGTGCTCTTTCTGGAAAGTCAGTCAGGGAATTCTCTCACTCTCTTATGCTGCCTCCCTTATCCCCTCGCATAAGCTCCAATGAAACCTTGTCTGGAGAAACTATTTGTCCTCAGGTCAATTTGCATTGAGAGACCAATAACCCTTGGTCATAACAAAATAAAGTACTGCCCAGGCAATTTGTTTTATTGAAGGCACCGGTTGAATCCTAGAGCCTAAACTTTAGTTCTTCCAAATCACTTTCTTAACGTATTCAATACTGGACTTGTTCCACTGAGTCTGCATCTGGGACAAAGACTTCTGGATGTTCACTTAGGCAGTGGCCCAAAAGAGTGCTCATTGAAACGCAAATCATCATTCAATCGTACTTCAGTAAATAACTTGCATGGAGAAGAGAGATGGACGTGGTGACTGACGCCTGTAATCCCAACACTTTGGGAGGTGTGCAGGAAGATTGCGTGTGGCCAGGAGTTAGAGACCAGCAAAAAAGTGACACCCTATCTGTACAAAAAATTAAAAGATTAATCGGGTGTGTGGTTGCACGCGCCTGTAGTCCCAGCTACTCGGGAAGTGAGGTAGGAGGATTGCTTGAGCCCAAGAGTTTGAGGCTGCTGTGAGCTATAACTGTGCCACTGCACTCCATCCTGGGCAACAGAGAGAGACCCTGTCGGGGGGGTGGGGGGGGCTGTGGGTGAGGGGAATGTATCAACCAAGTACTGGAAGGCTGCAGTGGTCAGAGGTGGGGTTCTGGAGAGGGTGGGAAGAAAGGAGGGGTGTGCCTAGTTTGAGGGAGATCAGATTTGGAAGGTAGGCTACGGTCAGTACACACATTTACCATTGAAATCATTAGTGTCAACCATGACCATGCTCTCAGAGCTCGAAGACAGTTAAAACGGTCTGGAGAACTGGCATGACTTTTAAGGAGGCACCTTGGGTTTGTTTCTCACTTGCAGCCAGGCAGAGCATCCTCCTCTAGAGGGCGCAAGGGAAAGAAAAAAAAAAAAAAAAAAAAAAGCAGGCGCTCGCGTTCTGGCTAATTTTGAGCCGCGCCTCCTGCCGTCCGCCATCACGTGCCGGCCCGCCAAGGCTGCGTTGATAGGTGGGGGCGACTGGGCCCGGCACCGGGCAGGAAGGGAGGCGGCCGCCAAGCCATTCTGAAAGGCGCCCTAGTGAAGGCGACAGGCAGCTGACGGCCGGAAGGAAAATGGTGAGTTGCCGCTGGGAGGGCGGGAGCCGCAGGGCTGGGCGAGCCGGCCAGCCGGGCTTTCCTGATTTCCGGAGCCGGCAGCGGCGGGCAGCGCCCAGAAGAGGTCGGCGTCCGCTTCCTTCCTGGCGGCTGGCTAGCGCCTGCAGCCAGAGACTTGGCCTCCGCCACCGCGCCTTGGCAGCGTTCTCCAGCCGGGCCCGGGGTAGACCCGCCCAGCGGGCCATGGGACTAGGGTGTGGCCACGAGTCGGCGGGTAAGGGGGAGCCTCGCCAGGCCATTCTGGGAGGGCTTCAGCTTCTGAGCTGTAGGTCGGAGGGAAAGGGATCTGCCCCATCGGAGGGCTCCCCCAAACCCCGCTTTCCCTGCCAGGGCCGTGACCAGGTCCCAAGGGTTGGTGGGCTCCGAGCATCTTCCACCTGGCGGCGTTTCAGGGGAGGACTCATTCTGATTGAATTCCCTCGGCCTCGCCTAAGGCTTTTTTCTGTGTGCTCTTTTCCCTAGCCTCCTACAGAGGATTTCTCCTTATCTTTGCTTTCCTATGGCCGTTGGAAACCTTTCGACCCAAAGCTTTGGCCCTGGGCCTTAAAGTAATTGTCAAAAGCTTTAGTTTTGTTGGTTCTGGGGGTTATGGCTTCTGTTCTTACATGGGCCGGACCCCAAGCATAAAAATAAAGTGGAGAATTAAATAAATCGCCATCAAGGATCTTTTGATCTATCCCATCAGGTTTTTAAGTATGCATAAATTTCATTAGAAACAACAAAACACTACTCTCTGACCATCTAGTCAAGTCCCAACGCACTTTTATCGAGTAGATCTTGTCATGGTCGCTGAATCCAATGGATTCTTTTCAGTTTTCATCTTTTCTGACCTTTCAGCTGCATTCCAGAGTGTTACACGCTCGTTTTTGAAGCATTTTCTTCATTCTTCCCCCTTGGCTTCTGGGATACAGAACTCCTCCTACTTCTCCTATTGGTCTGTCTATTTCTCTGGCAGTCTCTTCTCCTTTCCCTGGACAATACTCGAAGTAGTCCCAGGCTTTATTATAATCCATCATTTTCTATTCTGTATTCTTTATCCTAAACTATGGCTTCATTTACCACCTATTTTCAGATTACTTGTAAATTTGCAGCTCAGAACACCTGGCTTCTGAGATCCATTCCAGATCTATATGTCCTTTTTTTTTTTTTTTTTGAGATGGTGTTTCACTCTTGTTGCCCAGGCTGGTGTGCAATGGTGCAGTCTCTGTTCACCGCAACCTCCGCCTGTCAGGTTCAATTCAAGCTATTCTCTTTCCTCAGCCTACCAAGTAGCTGGGATTACAGGGATGTGCTACCACGCCTAGCTACTTTTGTATTTTTGGTAGAGACGGGGTTTCACCATGTTGGTCAGGCTGGTCTCGAACTCCTGACCTCAAGTGATCCACCCACTTAGGCCTCCCAAAGTACTAGGATTACAGGCGTGTGCCACCGCGCCCGGCTCCAGAGCTATATATTAATATTTCAGTATTAAGTTAACATCCCCTGGGAAGCTTTTCCCCCATTTGGGCACCCTCAAAGCCACCTCAGTTTGTCAATAAAACTCATGCTCTTTCTCCTCAAACTTGGTCTCTGTCGGTGTTCCTTAACTCAGTGAAAGTTTGTGTCATTCAATCTGTTATACAAGCCAGAAGCCTAGGAGTTATCTTGGTAACCTTTTTTTTCCTCACCCACACCCCACCCCCACCCCCACCCCCACCCCCAATTTCCAATGTGTCACCACCTCCTTTGTAGTGGTTAAGAGTGAGTTAAGATAGGCTTGCCTGGGTTGAATCCTGGCTCCACTAGCTATTTAATTGGGGAAAGATACTTAACCTCTCTAAACCTTAGTTTCCTGCAAAATGGGAGTATTAATAGTATCTGTTTCATGAGATTGTTTTGAGCATGAAGGGAAATCTATGTAAAGGATATAACACAGTGTTTCTCTCATAGGTTCTGATACATGTTAACTATTATTGGGACTAAATTGGATTTTTTTGCTATTGAGTTGTTTGAGATCCTTACATCTTCTGGTTACTAATTACTTGTTGAGTAGAGAGTTTGCAGTTTTTTCTCCCATTCTGTATATTGTCTCTTCACTTTTGTTTTCTTTCCTCTGAGAAGCTTTTTAGCTTGATGTAATCTCATTTGTCTATTTTGCTTTAGTTGCCTGTGCTTTTGGGTCTTACTCAAAAAAATCTTTGCCCAGACCAATGTCCTGAAGCATTTGCCCAATGTTTCCTTCTAGTGGTTTCATAGTTTCACATCTTACATTTAATTTGATTTTTGTATATGCTGAGAGTTGGGATCTGATTTTCTTCTGTATATAGATACCCAGTTTTCCCAGCACCATTTGTTGGAGAGAGTGTCCTTTCCCCAGTGTATGTTTTTGGCATCCTTGTCTAAAATGAGTTGGTTGTAAATGTGTGGATTTACTTCTGGGTTCTCTATTCTGTTTCGTTGGCCTGTGTGTGTGTGTGTGGTTTTATGCCGGGATCATGCTGTTTTGGTTACTATTGTTTTGAAGTATATTTTGAAGTACCGTGATACCTCCAGTTTTGTTCTTTTTGCTCAGGGCTGCTTTGGCTATTCACAGTCGTTGTGGTTCCTTACAAATTTTAGGATTGTTTCTTTCCCTTAAGAATGTCATTGGTATTTTGATCAGGATTGCATTGAATATATCACTTTAGGGTAGTGTGGACATTTTAGCAATGGTATGTCTTCTAATCCCTGAGTTTGGAATATCTTTCCATTTTTGTATGCCCTCTTCAATTTCTTTCCTCAGTGTTTTATAATTTTCATTGTAGAGATCTGTCACTTCTTTGGTTAAATTTATTTCTAGATTTTCTTGTAGCTATTGTAAATGAGGTTGCTTTCTTGATTTCTTTTTGAGATTGTTTCTTGTTGGTGTCTATAAATATGTAATTTATCAGCTGTAACAGTTTTTGTTTTTTTTTTTTATTGGAGTCTTTAGGTTTTCCTAATTATAAGATCGTGTTGTCGTAGACAAGGATAATTTGACTTCTATTTTTCTAACTTGGATGCCTTTTATTTCTTTCTCTTCCCTAACTGCTCTGGCTAGGACTCCCAGTACTGTGTTGAATAAAAGTGGTGCAGTTGGGCACCCAGAACTCAGAGGAAAGGCTTTCAGTTTCCCATTCAGTATGCTGTCAGCTGTGGGTTTGTCATATATGGCCTTTATTGTTTTGAGGTATGTTCTTTCTATACCCAATTTGTTGAGGGTTTTTATCATGAAAGGATATTGAATTTTATAAAATGTTTTTTCAGCATCTCTTGAAGTGATACGATTTTTGTTCTTGAATCTGTTAATGTAATGTATCACATTTATTGATTCGCTCATGTTGAACCATTCTTGCATCACTGGGACAAATTCCACTTGATCATGGTGGATGATCTTTTTAATGTGTTGTTGAGTCTGGTGGTCTAGTATTTTGTTGAGGATTTTTGCATCTGTGTTCGTCAGAGATATTGGCCTATAGTTTTCTTTTTTATACTTGTCTGGTTGTGGTATCGGGGTAATGCTGGTCTTGTAGAATGAACCTGTTGCTATTTTTTCCCCTTCAGTTTTTTGGAATAGTTTGAGTAGAAGTGGTATATTAAATCTTTGGTAGAATTCAGCAATGAAGCCATCAGATCCTGAGCTTTTCTTTGATGGGAGACTTTATTACTGTTTCACTCTTATTACCCATTATTGGTTTGTTCAGTTTTTGTATTCGTGGTTCAGTCTTGGTAGGTTCTGTGTGTCCAAGAAGTTATCCATTGCTTCCAAGTTTTCCATTTTATGGGAGTATAGTGTTCATAATAGTCTCTAATGATTCTTTGTGTTTCTGTGGTATCAATTTCAGTATTTTTTTTTGTCTCAGCTTTTATTTCTTTTGCACATTCTTAGTAGCTCCTTTTAATATCTCCATAGTTATTTAATTATGATATAAAATGCTATTGGCCTTAATTCTGATTATAATATGAAATGTTATTGATCTTTATTCTTAGGAGGTTTTTTAACACTTTCATTGCTTGTTTTGTTTTTATCCCCTGTAATTGTGAGGATGAAAACGAGTTTATTAATTCTAAGTGTAATCAGATTATTTTCCTGTTCTTCCTTCACTGTATAAAAATAGCATGCTTGCCTTACATTCTAAGAGCAGACAGTGATTCTTGACTTTCCTCATATTCTTCTCTTCTTCTCCAGTTCTGATGATATTGCACATTATCATGTGAATGGTTTTTGAGACATTCGTTAGCCAAAGAAAAAGTTAAAGTATACTTTTATGTGTTCACATATTTTACTTTAATGCATTCACTTAATTGACATTTGTGAATGTCAGGGTGCATTATAAAGGTATTAGGTTTTATAACTAACATGATATATATTGTACATATAACATGTAATATATTGAAGTCATAGCATTTTATATGTATGTGTTTTTTCTTTTATAGAGTGAGTCTTTGGTGGTTTGTGATGTTGCTGAAGATTTAGTGGAAAAGCTGAGAAAGTTTCGTTTTCGCAAAGAAACGAACAATGCTGCTATTATAAGTAAGCTAAAAGTGATTGCCTCCAAGTTACATGTTCTTTGTTTGTTTTTAATCTTGTAGCTACATTGAATGAACTGAACCTTTGGAACGCAATATTACTTCTTCTGTTTCATTTCCCCAGCGCCACCTTTAGATCACTTTAAAAAATAAGTAGCAGCTAATTCTAATGTCACAAAACAGAGGTGTATTGTCCCACCTTCCCCATAGTTCTCCTCTCAGCTGCCTGTACAGCTCTGGAGGTGGTCATCTTGGTCACTTGGGTAATGAGGATTTCCATTTGCAGTGACCCATCCAACCCATCCTTCTTGGGGGACTAAAAATAGCCTGGCCAATGGCTCATGCCTATAATCCAAGCACTTTGGGAGGCCGAGGTGGGCAGATCACAAAGTCAGGAGAGTGAGACCATCTTGGTCAACCTGGTGAAACCCGTCTCTACTAAAAATATAAAAATTAACTGGATGTGGTGGTGCGTGCCTGTAATCTCAGCTACTCAGGTGGCTGAGGCAGGAGAATTGCTTTAATTAGGGAGTCGGAGGTTGCAGTGAGCCGAAATCATGCCACTGCACACCAGCCCGGGCAACAAGAGCGAAACTCTACCTCAAAAAAAAAAAAAAGCCCGTCCATTCATCCTCAAACAGAAACCTTTGCCTGCATCTAAAATGGCAAAGTTCAGCATTGTGTGCAGAGTGACTTTGTATATTATTCCAGTTGTAGACGTGAACTCTGGTTTCAGGGAGAGTACTTTTAAGTGGCACTGTCTTCTGAAAATGGAAAAAGTGATTTGCATATTGCTTCTCCCACTGTGAGCTATATCTGACATTATGCAGATTTCCGTTGTATTCATAGGCAGTATTTAATATGTAGGTAGCGATTTAGAAAGATGGGGGAAGTATGAGGGGGTGAAAATGGAAAACTCTAGAGACCATGCTTAGCAGAGATGCATCTGGCAGATGTGATTTAACCAGAGGTCATGACAACTTGTCATGAATTCTGATTTCATTCTAAATAAATACTACAACGTCGACATGTAGTTCTTCAAAGTGAAAATGTGTGTTTGTGCCATTTTGCTGCAAAAGCTGAAGCTATTTGAGATTATGTTATATCTCACAGGATTTACTATGAAATTGGTGCAAAACCAAACATGGTCAACTTTGCCAGACTAACAGGAAAGAATAGAGGCATAGAGTATCTAAACTTATTTTGATTTAGCTTTGGATTACATTAGACATAGTTGAATGTAGATATCACTTCTATTTAGTTAATCACTTTCTTAGAATAATAATACTGTGCCGTGAAATCCTGACCTTGGAGAAGCCAGGAATTTTGAGGTTTCTCTATTCTGGTCCCTGATCATGCACTTTTTCCCTTGCAGTTATGACCATGTTGCATATAGACCAGTCTCAATCGTAGTCACCCTTTCAGGCTTTTTCTTATTATCTAGGAAGTTGCATTTGAGTTACAGAGTTATTCATATATACAGGAAATATAAGAAATTGACATAAAGTTCTAAATAAGCAAACTGGGTATTGGGAATTATGGGTAAAAGCTGACCGCTTGAAAAGCAAAGCGAACTAATCAAATATAAACTAAAGCTTGAATGAGTTATATACTTGTGTTTCTTGATGTTTTAATTTTAGATGTCCGAAAAAAGGCTGAGATTGTGTGGGTTGGGTAGCTCAAGGTCGCATTAGAATCTCAGCTTACTCATACTCGATTTTTATTTTAGTGAAGATTGACAAGGATAAACGCCTGGTGGTACTGGATGAGGAACTTGAGGTTTGTTCAATGAACTAAATACAGTTTTATAGTTAAGTAATTATTATTATTCAAAAGATGCTATATTAGTTACATGTGCTTCTAAAATGAGTCTTGAATCTCCTTTAAATACATGTTCGTTATGCATGAAAAGCATGTGCTAATTGTGTAGTATGTTATGTTGCTAATTTAACTACCTTCTTTAAAAGCATTAGTGAAGTACCATTATTAGTGGTATAAGTTGGGGTTATATAACTAGTAAGAAGTGAGTCAACTTTATAACTTGCTTGTAAGTTGCTTGACTAGTACTTAAAACCCTGCAATATAAGTATTTAGTTTGTCAAATTAAGTAACTGGAGTGAAAATAATTCAATTCTTTTTTCTGTAGTCAGATGTTATTGTTTCCGCTAAAATACTGGTTTATGTCATTCAGTATTTCCTGACAGCTGGAACATAAGCATAGAATCTGCGCCTCCCAGCCCCATATTTAGTTAATAAATGGAGCTAAACCAAGTGGGCAGAAGGAGGCTTCTGTTGGATTGAGAATTTAGTAACCTGAGTTTATGTGTAATTTGGTAAGATGAAATTTTACTTTGTAGCATATGGTAATAAATATGTAACTGTTAGTAGAATGGGTGTTTGGTGTATCTTTTAAGGACTTATGGGTAAGAAAATGTTTGAAAGTTGCTTTCTCTCTGATGCCAGGGCATTTCACCAGATGAACTTAAAGACGAACTACCTGAACGACAACCTCGATATCCTTTTCTTAGTGCTTTAAAAGATTGATTTTCTTTAGTGGTCAGACTTGTTTGTGAACTCATTTGTTAAACGCCTAAAAGTATCCTTCTGTGTTATGATCACAGTCAAATTAAAATAAGTATGCATATATTGGATTAAGAAAAATGAAAGTTGGTTTATTTGTGCGATGAATAATTTTCTTTTTTGAACTATATCCTTTATTATGTGTACAATAAAAATTAAGAAGAAAATAATCTGTATTAAGCCTGGACTTTAAAGCTTTTTTTTTTTTTTTTTTTTTTTGGCGAGATTATATGATTTTTTTAACTTATCCTTGGGACTCCTTTAATTTTGTGGAAAGATAATAATGAAGATGTGGCCTAAAAGAATAGGATAGAAACTTGCAGCTCAGTAGCCCCCTGGGTGTTGGTAAATACCTGTCTCAGGGCAGTAACTTTAGTTTCTTTAACTTGAGAAAAACCTTCATTGTATATAGTTATAAATATCAACATGACGATGGAAGAGTTTCATATCCTCTGTGCTTTATTTTCTCCAGTCCTGTTGGTAAGTGAATTTCTTTAAATAATGCGTATTTGGCTCAGATCCAATTCAGCCATTTTATACTAGACAAATTTTATGCTGTTTTTAAAGATGGACAATGTCGAATAACTTAAATTAAGGATGGTCTGTGTCTGTATGTGTCCTTGCGCCTGTGTGCACGCATTCCTAGAAAGAATGAAGCATCATCTCTTAGAACTTATATTCTTAGGATAAATTTCTAGATGTGTAATTGCTGACTCAAGTCATACATATATTTTAAGGATTTTGAAATGTAATGACATTTTAAGATATCAGAAGTACTTTATTTTTATATTTTAATCTTTTATCAGAAACTTTTACCGGAACAGATCTCCCTGCCCTCCTGGTCCACTACCATCCCAAAACCTTTTCTATTTTAGTTATCCATAAAATTGATCTTGTTATTTAGTGTCAAAGTGAAGACAGTACAGAAAGTTTTTAATTGTTTGCAGGGCTCTAAAAGTCAGAATCTACAAATGTCTAGAATCTTTATTTTTACCAACCTGTAGACTTATTTACAACTTAACTGTCTCTTTCTGTAGGCAGTGTGCAATGTAGGACTCAAAATACAACCCATATACATTCTGTAAACTCAATAGAAATCCAAAATGTGTCATTTTTAAAAATAAAAATAATGATAACCCATAACTTTCTTAAAATCTGTGTCTCATTTCTACACTAATCTCTCTTTTCCAGGATGTAAGCCTGAACAACAGATGATGTATGCTGGGAGTAAGAATAAGCTAGTCCAGACAGCTGAACTAACCAAGGTGGCATTTGTATTTGACTTACTTGTTGAGATAATATCTTCCTTTAGACTATAGAGCAATAGCTAACATAGTCAAAAGGGGTATTTTTTAAATACAGGTGAAGTTAGTTAGCCAAAATCTTTTAGTAATTGGAAATAGAATGAGATAGAAGTGTTTGAACCAAAGTGTTTTTTGGATAAGTTGGTTGGAAGAAATCACATTCAAAATATAGGCAGTTTTAAAAAGCCACTGCAACTATTAAATCTATTGAGAGTTATTTTATCTGCCATAAGATAATTTCTAATAGATAAAGGTCACCATTGAAGCTTCTTGGCATCTTTTACCATAATCTAAAATGAACCAAGTTCTGTGCTGGAATTCAGTATTATGCAGTTAATTGTATTGTTTCCAAATATAAAATTGTTAAGAATGTTAATAAAGTTAGAAGATTCTATTTGATATGAGAACTTGCTTTAAGATTTAATATGTCCCTATTTTATGGTATTTTTGAAAGGTAAAGGTAAGAGAGGTACTTGGTTCTCAAACTTTAACTTCATATTAGTTTAAGTTGAAAAAATATATACCCTTAAGGTTTTGAAATAGAATGTTATATTACTAAAACGGTATTAAACAATATTCCCTTTCAAGTTTTATTTTAAGAACAGTGTCAGTATTTTCTTCTTAGGTGCTTAATCGTCAACTCTGGAATGCCTCTAAGTGCCCTCTGCTATTTCCCCTTAGTCCATATGATTGTGACCACCACTTTATAGACATTACTTTTTCCTAATTTGTAACACAGGAACACGAGTTGCTCTAACGATTTGGGTGGTTAAGGAGCTGTTAAGAGTCTCAAGTCTGTTCTAATCCTGGGCATGCCCTACAGTGCTGGAGTTGAGACATTACACTTTACAAATTACTTTTACAGTTAATCTTACTGAATCCTTACAACAGCTCTGTGAGATATTCTGTGGATAGGAAACCCAGAGGATGAATGAGTTGCTCAGGGTTGTATAATGGTAAATTTAGACAGAGCTAGGATTTAGCTATCTAGGACTTATGATTCACATCTGGCTCCAAATCCCATTCTTTCTCTGTAATACGTTGTTTTTCTTTAGCCGTTATACTTTCTGGACCTAATTCAGATTCTTGCTAGAGATTTGTGGCTGATCTCCAACCCCACCTGATATTTCCATTTGACATTCAGGCTCCAGAAGACCAGTGTATGTTCCTCAGTTCCGAACTAGATTGATTTTAGTTGTGTAAACTTGGGATGTCTTCTAGGAGATAAGATTTACAGAACTGCTCTTTTAGACTATTTGTAGATTTGTGCTTTTGATTTTATGTATTTATTTAGATTGTAGTTTTGGTTTTATGCTGTTTTGATTGCTGTTCTTTGGTAACTGAGTACTTAGCATTTAAAAGAAGTAAGGTACTACCTAAAAGGTATATCTGATTTACACAGGTTAAGTCATGACCAATATGAAAGGAAGCACAATTTGATATTTATGCTCAAATATGTAATGTGTTTGCCTTTTGTTTTGTTTTCTTTTTTTGTTTTTTTTTTTTTTTTTGGAGTATCAAAGTATGACTTAAGTTTTTTTTTTTTTTTTTTAAGGTATTTGAAATAAGAAATACTGAAGACCTAACTGAAGAATGGTTACGTGAGAAACTTGGATTTTTCCACTAATGTGAACTTCTGTGTTTTTAAAGTATTTATGTATTAACCTTACCATACTGGAACCAGACATAAATACTTATTTATGCCTAAAAATGCACTGTTACTTACAGTTTGTTTCCTGCAGTAAAGAAAAATTCTTCATTTGTGCAAAGTTTGAACAAAGAGGAAATCATCTTCATAGTAATGAAACTTTGTAAAGTGTCTCCTTATTTTGGTACTTGTTAGGTGGACTACTTTTCCCCAGGGACTTTTGCATTCTTGTGACTAATTTCTATAACTTAAGGTTCAGAATTTGTTACTATTTACAGACACCATTGGAGAGTGGATATATTAGATTGTGAGAGACAACTGTTGCCTCCTTTTGACAAATACTGGATATTAGCAGTTTATTTATGAAAATAGCATATTATCACTTGTCAAATCATTGAAATTAATTTGGGGTCAAAGACTTGAGTGACCCAGGATTGAGCCATGAATACTTTACTGTAGTGTAACCTGCATTATAAGTACATTGATCAATTCTGTATCTTCTTTGGTTCCTGTATCTTTTTAATTTAGTGTAGAAACTGTGTTCATCAATCACTCATTTTTAAGGTCGGGAAGTTAGATTTTATGATAGAGTTATGACTGTTAGCTTTTCTCCTTATGGAAAATAGCATCTTAGTCTTAGAAATTGGTGGGTTGTAATAATCAAGGGCTTCGTTCCTTTTATGTCATTTCTAGACAGTTTTGAATCTAGGTTAATAACACTTATTTATAAAGCACCTCTTAATGTCCTGTGAACACTAATTATTTTAAATGTGTTAATACTGTGCCTTTGATTTGTTAGCTTTAAAGTTAGTTTAAGACTTTTACACTGCCAGTATTCCAGATTTGGTGAAATTAATACTTTTTTAAAGGGTCCAAATAAAATAATTTTCTAATGTGTATATCTGAAATTTGTAATAAAGTCAACTTCATATTTTAAAAATTCCAACTATCTGCTTGCAATGGTGAATATATGGCAGTTGAGAGTTATAATTTTGGGTATACTTGCGATTAGTTTTGTGCCATAGGAAAAAGTTAACTTAAAACTTTGGCCATAGTTAATAACATTAACGCATAAATAGAAATCACATCTTATGTCCTAAATGTCAGAAGATACTCTGAACTGGATGCCTGAATAGTTAACTAAACCAGTCTTGTTAGATGATGGTATTCTTGGCATGAAGCAAGGATTCTGCTATTTGGCATACTTGTAAAAACAAATATATAAGTAACCATTGAACATTAATTTGATAATAGGTCTAGAGACTAAAGGCTAACTAAATTTTGTGAGTGAATTCTTATCTTAGTCATCTCAAAACTAGCAAAATTTAAATTTTGGCATGTTTTCCATTCATATGTTCTTTGCATTTTATTTTTGCATTTTATCTGTGAGAAGTAAAGATAGTTGGAATTTTCATGATATTGAATAGAACATATTCTGTTCCCAACACTGTTTGGCTTCACTAATTTAGAAGTCAGGAAGCAATAGAAAGTTGGAGATGAGGAAGTGCTAGAGTAGGTGTTTGTTTTGGTTCTTGGAGGGAAAAGATTCATTATTCCAATTTGCAGAGAGAGAGAGAGAGAGATTGAGAACTCACCCAGGAAGTTTTAAGAATTCTTTAAACAGGTATTTTGATATTGGAGAGTAACATGCATATAATTCTGTAGTAATGCAAAGTAACTCAAGTGAGTGCAGAGTGTTTTTAATGTTTTTGAATGAAGGAAATGAGATTTTGTTTCACCTGGTTTGCAGGAATAAGAGAAACTAGTGCTGCAAGAATGTATTTTTTAAGGAACTTAATGAAGCTCCTTATTTTGTCTTGCATGTTTTAGTTTTGTTTATTTTTAAACTTGGAGGTTCTCCATAATGTCAGATAATATTAACCTGTCATACATTAGAACTTTTAGTTCCCCTACTCTCTTTAACAGGAGCAAAGAGCTGTGATAAACCATGCTTTTTTGAGCTTGTCTGACTTCTAATCAGTAACATGTTTTTTGTAAGATAACAGATTGAGGTTAGAGGATCAGTAGAACATTTTTATTCATCTGTCCGATGGGGAGATCTACAAATCCCATGCTCTACAGTGTTCTCAAACATTTATATAGATTTCCCTTTCATCTTACTAGATTTCGCATTGTTCTTTTCAAGTTATTTCCTATTTAGTGTCTTTTTTCTACCATCCCCCAAATAATAACTCCGGACTTCATAATTCCAGTTTTTACATTCCGTATCTTTCTGGTACAACCATTCCCATTCAGCCTTAAATCTTAACCTTTCCTTTTAGGCAGCAACTTTTTTCCTGGGACCCTCCTGCGTGGTCTTCTCAGTCAGTGTTAATTTTGAAATTGTTGGCCCTCCATAAGTTCTGCATAGTATCTAATGTCAAAATAGAACCAACTGGTAATCACAGTATTATTTAGTGTGGTTTCCATGACAGCAAAAATACACATGAAGAAAACTTCTCAGGTTACTATGCTGAAATTCCAAAATGTCTGAGTTTTGAATAGTGATCACTTTGTTCTGGTATTCATGCAATTATATTAGGAAAAAAGTTGATTGTTTTTGTTTAATTGACTTCTAAAATAAATGTTCAAATTGTCTAGTTCTAAAAGTTTGCTAAATGCCTTGTGCAGTTAAACATGCTCTTATTTAAGAGTGTGTTGCTAAATTTTTTTACTGTCATTACTAAATAATCTGTGTGGCAAAATGTGTGTCAGCACTTTTCCCTCCCTTTTTATCTCCTATTTTCAGGAGTCAAATGTAGCCATAAACTGCATCCTTGTCTGACACTTAGCTAAAAATTTCCAGTTAGGGGAGTTTATTGCCAAATTAAATTTGGCTGTTTTCCCCCAGTCCATACTGATATTAAGGAAGGTGTAGTTAAAAAATGTTTGGATTACTTTTAAAACCTGAGCAATGTCATTAATCCATATGTGGACTAGTGATGAATAGATATTTTCATAAGAGTTTAAATGCTGATATTTGGTGGAAGTAGAGAGTAACTCATATTCTATCAATTCAAGTATTCTTACTACGGTTGCTTTCCCTGTTTGTTTGATAGACTGATAGTACTGGAATCTATAGCGTTTGAGCCATTATGACTTTTGTGAGGATGTGTTTTAAACATTTCTGGACAAATCTTATTTTGTATTTCTGGAAGAATGTAATAATCTTCTAGGCCACTTAAAACCAATGGTCCCAAGCTGAATATTCTTGAGAAATTTGTTTTTATTATGCCATTTGACATTTCAAATCAGTGCTCATATACAGTAAACTTGTGATAGAAATTGTATTATCTTGCTTTTTGAAGTATAATTCATATAATTACTTGAATATTGTTTGCGATCATTAATATGCCAGGGCAGTTCCCACTGATTTAGATGGTCCAATATAATCTCATTCAGGAGGCTTGAAACATTAATGGTTTAGTCCTGTGAATTTTAACAGTTCTCTGTCATCGTTCAACAAAACCAACAACTGGCACAACTTCTTAAGCTGTGGTTTCAGTCTCTGCTAGTTCATATTGCATGTTTATTTTGGATAGTCTTTTGTTAAGCATGGTGCTTGTACTGGTTTAAATAAAATGTTAACATTAAAAGACTTCTAGCTTTTTTTTTACTCACCTCTTTCCCCCTTTGGAGTTATTGGCACCTACCTGGCTCAGTTTGTGTGAGCCACAAACTTTATCTGGACAAACTGAGAGGCAAAGAAACAAGAGCCATTTGGCAGCTCATAGAAGGAAAGGATAATGAAGCTATAAAAATTTCTAAAACTTGGTCTGATGCTAAAATGTAGAAAATGTCGGTGAACAATAGTAGGGACAGAGAGAGCTATTTCAAATGATGAATGCTTGCTTTCAAAGGGAGAGTTAGAATTAGGACAGCTGTGTACTTCCTAAGAAATAAAATTGAAGGGTTTTTTTTTTTAATTGAATATAGTTTATCACTATTAAACACTCATTGGCAACCCACCCTACCTTTATTACCAACTTTACCACATGGTATGTGTTTAATAGGTGTCTACTAAATGAATACAAATCACTAACACATAGTTTTTAGTTTGCCATTTACTTCTGTGATAGTCACAACTTGTTATGATTGGGAAAGGAGTAGTTTATGCCTTCCTGTCTTCAAGAATTTCACAAGGAGGATTGGCCCGAGCATGGAAACATTTATATCTTTCTTATTTCTCAAATTTAGCCACCTACCTATTCAAACAGCCAGCTCTTAAATTTTTTCACCTTCACTAAAGAATATCTATTGTCTTTTTGTCCTTTTCACTTTGCAGCAACAAAAGCATTTGTAAGCACTTAGCCTCAGAGCATGGGCGCATTCTTGGAACCACCCAATGGGTTCTCCTTGCCCGCTGCCCAGAAACAGCCAATCTATTAGGAGAACTGCAGTCAAGAGTTTTTGAATCACGCAGACCTGGCTGTATGGGAGACCTGAGTTTTATTATTACCCAAATCAGTGGTCCCCCACGTCTGGGACTGGAGATTTTAAGGATAATTTGGTGGGTAGGGGGTTGGGAAGTGAGGAGTGCTGATTGGTCGGATCAGAGATGAAATTGTAGGGGTCAAGTGGGCTTTTCTTGGTGTCTTCTGTTCCTAGGTGGGATCATAAAACTAGTAGAGCCAGATTACTCACCACAGGCTCAACCCTGTGGTACTTCAGAACACAGGGTCTGCAAAATATCTCAAGCACTGATCTTACATTTTACAACAGTGATATTATCCCTAGGAACAATTTGAGAGATTCCGGAATCATGCAGCCTTGGCTACGGTGACTCCTAAACCATAATTTCTAATCTTGTAGTGGCTAATTTATTAGTCCTACAAAGGCAAACTTGTCCCTAGGCAAGAAGGGAGGTTTGTTTCACAAAAGGGCTGTTACCATCTTTGTTTCAAAGTTAAACTATAAATTCTCCCCAAAGTTAGCCTATGCCCAGGAATAAACAAGGACAGCTTGGAGGTTAGAAGCAAGATGGAGTTGGTTAGATCATACACTCTTTCACTGTCATAATTTTCTCATTGTTAGAATTTTCGCAAAGGCAGTTTTATTTGCATGAGGGTACACCCTGCGTGGATATTGTATCCTTGCAGAGTGTAGTTTTAGCTGTGTTGGGGAGCCAGTTAGCTTAAAGATGTCACTGCTGAGCACTAGGAGTTTTCACAGATAATCCTCTTATCTTCTATTTGAGATCCGCTTCCAGCCTATGTGAAAGTTCTCTGCTGAGGTTGCTGCCATCTTAATTATAGAAAAGAAAGAATGCCTTGGTGGTATCCAAATGCCACCATGCAAAGCAGAAAAGGAGGGTATATGTGTGACTTCCAAAGTCACCGTTACTTAAAAAGTTAAGTATAGATTCTCTTACTCTGGAATTTAAGGCTCCTCATATTTCTGCCCATTTCTTATCTGCACTGGACAGTTGTCTTAGTCTGTTTTGTGCTGCTGTAACACGATACCTGACACCAAGTAATGTATAAAGAACAGAAATTTATTTCTGACAGCTAGGGAGACTGGCAAGTCGAAGATCAAGGTACTGGCATCTGGCAAGGGCCTTCTGGGTGTGTTTTTACAAGAAAGGGCAAACCCCCTCTTGAAAGTCCCTTCTATGGTGGCATCAGTCCAGTCATGAGGGCTTTTCCCATAAGGCTCCATCTGCCAACACTGTTGCATGGGGGATTATGTTTCCAACACATGAATTTTGGAGGACATCTTCAGACCATAGCAACAGCTAAGGCTAAATATGCCCACAACTTGTTAGGTGGAAATGCCCCTGCGCCTGGCTGTACTTTCCTGTTCTAAGCCCCCTCCACACCCACAGTACACACAGGACTCTTGGTATTTTCAGCCCCAGCTAGTTGAACCCAAGGGCAGCCAACCTCTATGATCTTGCCAGAGTGGAATCCAACAACAAGTTAGGCCAATCACTTTCTTGAGGGAGGCAGACAGCAGTGTGAGCTGACTGACCTTGAAAGAATGTCATTAGATGGAGAAGAGGGAAAGAAGATGCCAGCTGGGATAGTGTAGAATAAAGCAGGTCTGGCCGGATGTGGTGGCTCATGCCTATAATCCCAGCACTTTGGGAAGCCCAAGCAGGAAGATTGCTTGAGCTCAGGAGTTCGAGACCAGCCTGGCCAATATGGCAAACCCCCATCTCTACTAAAAATACAAAAAATTAGCCAGGTGTGGTGGCGCATGCCTGTAATCCCAGCTACTTGGGTGGCTGAGACAGGGGAGTCACTTGAACCTGGGAGGCAAAGGCTGCAGTAAGCCAAGACTGTGCCATTGTACTCCAGTCTGGGTGACAGAGTGAGACGCTGTCAAAAAATATAATTTAAAAATAAATAAGCAGGCATGCAGAGCGTAGCTGGATTATGTTAAAGATGGAGCCCCAAATTGAAGAGCCCCACTCCCGCCTTTTAGATTTCTAGACCCTCCTTTGAACCAAGGTCACTCTTCATTGTCCCTTTTTCTGAGGCCTGGTTGGTCAGCTTTTTCTAGGTTCCTCTGTATGTCTGTCCCTACCAGAAGCCCTCTGTTACTTATTAACCTGGGGATGTCTGTTTACTTGTGCACAAAAGCACCTAACTTCGATGCTACGTCTGGTTTCATCTGCCACGGTTCCCTACATTTACACTAACTCCAGCCTAACCAAATGTGATGGTTAATTTTAGTTGGCGTCTGAGTGGAGTAGCGGAGGAAGATCCACCCTCAGTGTGGGCAAGCACCTTCCAATCTGCTGGGGACCTGGAGAGAACAAAAACAGAAAAGGCAAATACGCCAATCTGTCCGGTAGAACTGGGATGCACTCTTCTCCCCCATCCTTGGACAAGAATTCTAGGTTCCCTGGACTTTGGACTTTTAAGACTTATACACCTGTGGCTCCCTGGGTTCTCATAATTTTAAATTATTAATGAACTTTTAGTTTAAAATAGTTTTAAAACTATAAAATAGTTTTTCGAGTTGATTTAAATTGTGTAAGAGATCATCGAAAGACATTTATACAAATAAAGCATTTTTGCTACATCTCTTTATATTGGATTTATTAGTATGTCAACAACTATATAATAAAAATTTGCCCAAGTCTGCCTATGCAAAATCAGGAAAATGCTCAAACATTCTAACTCTCTAAGATATTTTATATAGCAGGTACAGCATGTCAGTAAATTTCTACCAAATCAAATCAAATTTTAAATAAAAATATTTGCATTTTTAGGTAGCAACATATGCTAGAAAATGTATATATCAACTTGATGGAATTACAATAGTTGATATAATTTAAGGGAAAATTATTTCAACAAAATTTATGATATGTAAAAACTTTAAAAGAAATTATTTTTCTTCTTTGCCTCTGCACATTGCATGATTTTCCAAAACAAAGACATTTTAACACTTCTATTCATTAATTAGAAACACTACTTATAAGACACTTCAAATAAACGTCCATTTATACAATCACAATACAATATAATATAAAATGATAGAGCTTTGATGTGAATAAAGTTAAATTTCCTTCAGCAAATAATTTTTAAGGGCAAGAATTGTTAAAAATATTTAATCTTAAAATAGTAAATGAAAACATTTATTTGCCAAGACAATAAAGGACTGTGCATTAGTCCACTGGTATTAAAAAACATAAAATCCATATCATATTTTTTAAAATCCCAAGAAAAACAATATTGCTTCTCAGAGGTGTAGTCATAAATGCAACAATTTATATCCACATGAAGAGAGAATGGGAGGAAGGAAAGAAAAAAGAAAAGGAAAGGAAAAAAGAAGATGCATTTTAAAAAATCTCTTTGCTGAAAATTTGTTCCTAAAGATGAATGTGTGGGTACAGAAGTTTATGTGCTAAGAAAGTCATCACAGTTTAAGTTTACAAGAGCTTTTGCTTGTGCCTGGACTGTTCCTTTTCCACAGCATTCTGTTCTGATTTCACATACACAGTATATTCTCTCACTGGGTTTAGCATTTACTTATGAGTCTCTCCCTTCCATGGTGGATGTGCCTTTCCTCAAACATCTGGTTATGAGTGGCAATTCATTTGGATTTGAGCTCTATGGACAAAATTGAAAGGTTAATTAGAATCTCTGTGTGAGTTTCTGTTGGGTAGTCGGCTTCTTTGTAGGGTGATCAAGCAAGAAATTGACTTTGGGTTTGGGACCCCTAACTACCAGCATGAGGCCTCTGTCCATTGTCATATCTGATTAGAGGGCATACTTGGAAGCATTGTGAAGGAACAGGAAAAGGGAAGAAGGCAGACGTTTCCCAGCTCAGTATAGGGACTTTCGTTTTATCACCCTGTTTTCAGTCTTGAATGTCATCGCCTATATATCTCCTCTCTATATCTGCTGTATTTCATTTCAGAACCTCTCTAGTTGAATTTCTCCAGAGAATACAATTGGAGAAAGTAGGGAGGGAGCAGTTACTGGGCTTTTTTATGAGTTGGCTTCAGCCAATGGGAGGTGAGAGTGAGAGGAAGGGAGATGTCACGATAGTCCACACATTGTTCCTTCCTGTGAAGTAGGGTGCATTTCTTCTGTGGTTCCAGCTCAGCCTGCCCTGAGTAGACCCACTGTGGTTCCAGCTTCCTATGGGTGACCTTGGCTCCTGGGTTCTAATCATTCTGTCTCTTCCTTGGAATGATGGTTATTTATTACTGTTCATCTGTCTTTGGGGTCTCAGCTCTTCCGTGATTTGCTAATTCCCTGTATTAAAATGTTTTAAATCAATAGAGTAGTTTCTGTTTTTCTGGTGGGATTCTGACTGATATGGGACAAATCCTGTATAAATGGACAATACTTCATATTTTGCCAAAAGTATCAAAGTTTTCAGTAATAGGTCAATTTCTAAACTCAAATGGATAGTGGCTCCAAAGACCTAACCAACTCTTTAGGCTATAAATAAGTATAAAGCTAGCCTGTACTCCCAGGCTGTTATCACCCTTGTGTTGAGAAATTTTTTTTTAATATATATATAAGATTTTGTTTTAGTTTTAGTTTTTTGTTTATTTGTTTTAGACAGGCTAGTGCAGTGGTGACATCATGGCTTACGGCAGCCTTGACCTCCGGGGCTCAAGTGATCCTCCCACTTCAGTCCCTGGGGGAGCTGGGACTACAGGCACATGACACCACACCCGGCTAATGTTTTGTATTTTTTTGTAGAGACAGAGTTTCACCATGTTGCCAGCCTGGTCTCGAACTCCTGGGCTCAAGTGAACTGCCCACTTCAGCCTCCCAAAATGCTGGGATTACAGGCATGAGCCACCATGCCCAGGCAGATGTTGCTTTTTAAAATCCAGTATTGATTTCTGGTAATATGTCAGATCCCTAAACATTAACGTGTTACTTTGCCCACCAAACATATTTTCAGGTCTTAGACTTTTTAAAGTCTGTTATTCAAGAATGTTAGTCATCCTAACTTACCTTGGAAAATTGTCATTGCCTAATGTCTGGAGTGCACAGTTTCTAACTTGTTCTGTTTTTACTGAAGTGGAGGGGAAAAAAAGTGGTTTCTTTCTGTTTTTAAATAGCTGCCATTTATTGAGTGCTTATTATATACCAGCCACTCTGGTAAGTGCTTTGCATACGTTATTTCTTTTAATCCTGTAGCAACTCCACTGCCTGTCACAGTCACACAGTAGGAGGTCCATAAATATATTTTTTAACATTTTAGTTTGAAAAAAGTAAGCATATTTCTAAGAATAGTATAATGAACTCCTCCGTATCCCCCACCCAGATTCACTGTTGACAATTCTTCATGGAGATCTCATTTTCTCTACAAATGGAGGCACTGTCAGCCTTTTCAAGACTTTTCTAGACTATCTTTTCAAGGTTCTTTGACCAGTGAACAGACTTAGAAAACAGCGTCTCCATTTGGAATGTGGGACTGGTTTGTTTACTGTTCAGTGTAAGTAGAATGTCTTGGCTGGGCTCAGTGACTCACATCTGTAATCCTAGCACTTTGGGAGGCTGAGGCAGGAGGATCATTTGAATCCAGGAGTTCAAGACCAGCCTGGGCAACATGGCAAAACCCTATCTCTACAAAAAAATACAAAAATTATCTGAATGTGGTAGCATGTGTCTGTGGTCCCAGCTACTCTGGAGGCTGAGGTAGGAGGATGGCTTGAGCCTGGGAGGCGGAAGCTGCAGCGAGCCAAGATCATGCCACTGCATTGCAGCCTGGCGACAGAGTAAGACCGTCTAAAATAATAAGTATAATGTCTGTCTCTGTTGCAGAAGTGTGCAGGGTTGCTCAAAACTCATTATAAAAGATTGGGGGTTTTGGGAGGCCTATAATTCCAGCACTTTGGGAGGCCAACACAGGAGGATTGCTTGTGCCCAGGAGTTCAAGACCAGTCTGGGCAACATGGTGAAACCTCATTTCTATAAAAAATACCAAAAACATCAGCCCAGAGTGGTGGCATGCACCTGTAGTCCCAGCTACTTGGGAGACTGAGGTGGGAGGATTGCTTGAGCCCAGTAGGTCGAGGCTGCAGTGAGCCTAGGTCCCGCCACTGCACTCCAGCCTGGGGGACAGTATGAGAGCCTGTATTAAAAATAAGTAAATAAATAAATAATAAAGGTTTCCTAAGCTCAGGATTTTTCATCTATGACCTAACTACACTGAATGTGCGGTATTTAGTTGGGCCATTTTCCGTCACGCTGTTGGGACATGAGAGGCGAGAGAAACTGATGTGAACAGAAGCTCATGCTTCTTGCAGTGCTGTGAATAATAAAGTCCTTAATCACTGACCTAAGAGTCTGATGTCGTCTGCCAGCATTCAAAAAGCTACGGCAGGGCTGGGCACCGTGGCTCACGCCTGTAATCCCAGCACTTTGGGAGGCCGAGGTGGGTGGATCACTTGAGGCCAGAAGTTTGAGACCAGCCTGGCCAACATAGTGAAACCCCGTCTCTACTAAAAATACAAAAATCAGCCAGGCGTGGTGACGTGCACCTGTAATCCCAGCTATCTGGGATGCGGAGGCAAAAGAATTGCTTGAACCTGGGAGGGGAAAGGCAGACGTTGCAGAGAAAGAATATTGAGCCACTGCACTCCAGCTTGGGTGACAGAGCGAGACTCTGTCTCAAAACAAAACAAAACAAGAAACAACAGCAGGCTAAATTTTTTTTTTAAGACAGGATCTTGCTCTGTCACCAAGGATGGAGTGCAGTGGCGCTGTCTTGACTCACCACAACCTCAGTCTCCTGGGCTCAAGCAGTCCTTACACCTCAGCTTGTGGAGTAACTGAGACTACAGGTGTGCACCACCATGCCCAGCTAATATTTTGGTAATTTTTGTGGAGACAAGCTTTCCCCATGTTGCTCAGTCTGGTCTCAAACTCCTGGGATTATAGGCATGAGCCAATATGCCCAGCCAGCAGGCTAAAGTTGTTAGCTTGAAAGTACCATACAGTCTCAGACCCTTTACATTTCTTGATAGTTACCAGTTGTTAGCACCTGGCCATATTTGCTCTCTCTCTCTCTCTCTGTCTCTCTCTCTCTCGCTCTCTCGCTCTCTCACTCTCTCTCACCTCTCACTCCCATCTTCTTTAAGCCTGAACAGTTCCATTTTTCTTGGCCTTTCTTCACATCGACATTTAAAAATAGTACAAGCCAATTCTTGTTTTTTGTAGAATGTCCTTTAAGTTTTTTGGGGATGTTTCTTCATAATTAGATTCAGATTAAGCATTTCTTAGTAAGAATACTATGTAAATATGTTCTCCTCAATGCATCATATTAGGAGACATGTGATGTTAATTTGCCACATCATTGATTGATGACAAGTAAGTATTTGATAAATAATTGAATAAGCATTATCTGCCCTATTTTAGAAACGAAGCCTCTAAGGCATAGAGAAATGAACTTGCTCAGATTAACAGAGCTAGTGGATGGCAGAGCCAGGCTCCAGTGTAAGTGGGACTGGACTCCAAACTGTGCTCTGAACCACATGGTGTTCTGCTTCTTTCTCGTTTTATTTATTTATTTATTATTATTATTTTTTGAGGTAGAGTCTCACTCTTGTCGCCCAGGCTGGAGTGCAGTGGCATGATCTTGGCTCACTGCAACCACTGCCTCCCAGGTTTAAGTGATTCTCCTACCTCAGCCTCCCAAGTAGCTGGGACTACAGGTGCCACCACCACACACAGCTAGTTTTTGTATTTTTAGTAGAGATGGGGTTTTACCACGTTGGCCAGGCTGGTCTCGAACTCCTGACCTTAGGTGTTCCACCTACCTCGGCCTCCCAAAGTGCTGAGATTACAGGCATGAGCCACTGCACCCGGCCTTTCTTTTTATTTTTTAACATTTTTTTTTTTTTTTTTTTTGAGACGGAGTTTCGCTCTTGTTGCCCAGGCTGGAGTGCAATGGCGCGATCTCGGCTCACCGCAACCTCCGCCTCCTGGGTTCAGGCAATTCTCCTGCATCAGCCTCCTGAGTAGCTGGGACTACAGGCACGCATCACCATGCCCAGCTAATTTTTTGTATTTTTAGTAGAGACGGGGTTTCACCAAGGTTGGTATTTTTTTTTTTTGTGGTGGTTAATACCAGTAGTATTCACTACATTCATAGTGTTGTGCAACTGTAATACTGGGGTTCAGGGGTGTCCCCTCAGTTCCCCTGAGAGGACATTTCTCCAGGTTCTTGGTCAATTGCTCCCCAAGAATGGTTGAGGAGACCAAGCGCAATGTGCAGTGAATGCCAACTCAAGAAGTGTTGTAGAAAGTGATTTTATTTAGGTAGAGAAAGAAAACGGAGAAGGAGAGAGAAAGAAACAGCTACCTCTCACACTGGGTGGGAGAAAGAAAAGCCGCTCTCACACCGAGTGAGAAGGGTCCCCAGAGGGGGAAAACCAGAGAAGGAAAGCTCCTCGACTGAGAGAATCCAGAAAGATGGAATCCAGGAGAGAAAACGTTATATTGGGATTTAGGAGGGGAACACAGGCTTCCACGAGAGAGTGTGGAAGGAGACTCCAGAAGGAAAATCCAGGATAGAGAAAAACAGTCTCCACGACTTCGGGGAAGCGGAAACATGGAGTCTGAAGCGGTTCCGGAAGAAGGGGACTTTTAGTCTGGAAGGAACCCCCACCTTCTCTAAGACCCCTGGCCAATGAAAGGAGTTCCTTAGAACTTCCTGCTGGAGTGATTGACTCTAGTTTCTCCCCCTCCCCACCCCCGCTCTCGAAAGTTTAAACATAAACCGTTAAATCTCCCAGATGGAGAGAGATGGGAGGGGGGCATGGCGCTGGGAAGTTCTTGCCCTTCAAACTACGCCCCCTTGTGGACCCGGAAAGAGAACACCTTCCCTCACAGCCATCACCTCCAACCGTCTTAAGAATTTTTATCTTCCCAAACTGAAACTCTGTACCCATTAAATAATAACTCCCCCTATTTCTCTCCCGTTAGCAGCTGACAGCAGCGGCTCTATCTTCCATCTCTGTGAATATGAATATGCCTATTGTAGGTACCTCATGTAAGTGTAATTATAAAATATTTGTGTTTTTGTGCCTGGCTTCTTTCAGTTGGCATAATGTTTTCAAGGCTCATCCATGTTGCAGCTTGTATCAGAAGTCCCTGCCTTTTTAGGGCTAAGTAATATTCCACTGTGTATATCTGCCACATTTTGTTTTTCCACTCACCTTTTGGCTGTTGTGAATTATGCTGCTGTTGGTGTACATCTGTTTGAGTCCTTGCTTTCTATTCTTTTAGGTGTATATCCAGAAATGGAATGGCTGGGTTATGTTTATTGAGGACTTACATGTAGAGGCTGTCCAGTGGCAGTAAGCTGGACAGGAGAACCACTACTGTTTGTAAAAAGCATGCAATTTATATCGCATTTTTTCTTGCTACCCTCCACCTAGCAACCTCCATTTAACCCAAAACAAAGGGCTTCAATCCCCTGTATGGCCTGACTTCCAAGGCATGGTTCAGAGGTTCAGATGAATTATATATAAGCCCGTGTTTAATTTTTTTGTTGTTGTTGTTGAGACGGAGTTTCACTCGTGTTACTCACGCTGGAGTGCAACGGCGCGATCTGGGCTCACCGCAACCTCCACCTCCTGGGTTCAAGCAATTCTCCTGCCTCAGCCTCCCGAGTTGCTGTGACTACAGGCGCGCGCCACCATGCCCAGCTAATTTTTGTATTTTTAGTAGAGATGGGTTTCACTATGTTGACCAGGATGGTCTCACTCTCTTGACCTTGTGATCCACCCGCCTTGGTCTCCCACAGTGCTGGGATTATAGGCGTGAGCCACCGCCCAGCGAGTCCATGTTTAATTTTTTGAGAAATCATCCTGTCTTCCATATCGACTGCACCATTCTACATTCCCACAGCATTGCACATGGGTTCCAATTTCTCCACATCCTCACCAACACTTGTTATTTTGTTTTATGATAATTACTCTAATGAGTATGAAGTAGTATCTGATTGTGGTTTTGATTTGTATTTCCCTAATGACTAGTGATGTTGAACATCTTTCCATGTGTTCAGTGGCTCTGTCTCTGTTTTGTGGTCAGGTGTTATTGTGGTGTTGTATATGGAAGTACAGAAAGAAAAAGCCATCTGATCAACAGCTCTTCTTGCCTCTTGTGAAAGCCCTCGTTTCACTGAAGAGAATTTCCTAGGTGTCCCAGAGTGGGAGGGTGGTGAGCAAAGGTTTTTGGGGGTCCAGGAGAGAGGAAAGAGTAGCTAATTTCCTAAACTGGCAAGGGATCAGAGAGAGATCTGTGAGTCCTGCAGGCAGTAGGGACCCGTGCCCTGTTCTGCAGGCTGTGGGGAGGCAGTGGCATCATAGGGAGGACAGCCCTGCGGTGCCTGGAGGTACCAGAGTTCCCAACCTTGGCACAGACTCTAATATTTGCTTGTTCTGCTACAGTGGTCACATACATTTCCAGGACTCTAGTATGACTTTCAGAAGGGAGGCTGCCAATAATGCCGGAGACAGATTTTTTTACTAATCCACTGGAAAGGGAATTGGAGTTGTAATACAGCTACATAACAAACAATATAGGCCGGGCACGGTGGCTCATGCCTGTAATCCCAGCACTTTGGGAAGCTGAGATGGGCGGATCACAAAGTTAGGAGATCAAGACCATCCTGGCTAACACAGTGGAACCCTGTCTCTACTAAAAATACAAAAAAAAATTAGCTGGGCGTGGTGGCACGCACCTGTAGTTCCAGCTACTTGGGAGGCTGAGGCAGGAGAATCGCTGGAACCAGGGAGGCAGAGGTTGCAGTGAGCTGAGACTGCACCACTGCACTCCAGCCTGGGCAACAGAGCAGGACTCCATCTCAAAAAAACAAAAGAAGAATATAGCACGTTCGTGCCATAACCCAGCAGTTTCACTCATGCATATCTGCCCAAAAGAAAATATATATTCAGAAAAAAATAAGAATGTATGTTATAGTTGTCCATAATAGCTCCAGCTTAAAAATAGCCCAGATGTCTATAAATAGAATACAGAAACAAATTGTGATGTAATCATACAGTGGAATGTTACAAAACAATGAAAAAAGAAACCCTATGAAAACAACATGGGTGAATCTCAGAAATATGCTGAATGAAAGAAGCCAGACAAGAGTAGCCACTATATAATGTCAATGATATGATGCTCTAGAAAAGGCCAATCTAGTCTATAATGCCAGAAAGCAGATGAGTGGTTGCCTTGGGTTGTGGGTTAGGAAGCACCATGGTGGAAATTTTTTGGGTATTGTAAATGTTGAACATTTTGATTGTGGGTGGCTGAGTGTATACTTTTCCATACACTTATTGACTGTGCCCTTAAAATGGGTAAATTTTATTTTCTGTAAATTATACCTTAATAAAGTTGATTTTTAAAAAAGTAAATGAACTGCTGATACATGAACAATGTGGATGAGTACTGAAGAGAAAACCCCCAAAGATTTTGCTGAGCCAAAACAAGCCAGACACAAAGAATACATATTATATGATTCCATTTAGTGAAGCTGAAGGACCTGTAAAACTCATCTATGGTGCTAGGAAGCAGAATGGTTATTGCCTAGGGGTGGGTCATGAGGGAACTTTGTAGGGTGATGGAAATGTTCTCTCTCTTTAGGAGGAAGGTTACATAGGTGTATATGTGTATTGAAACTTCTTGAATTGTACACTTAAGATCTGTGCATTTCACCGTCTATATGTGGCTTTAGGAAAGACACAAAAAGTAGGAATAGGCCTGGCATGGTGGCTCACACCTGTAATCCCAGCACTTTGGAGGGCGGTGGCAGGTGGATCACCTGAGGTTAGGAGTTCGAGACCAGCCTGGCCAACAGGGGGAAACGCTGTCTCTACTAAAAATACAAAAAAAAAAAAAAAAAAAAAAAATTAGTTGGGTATTGTGGTACATGCTTGTAATCCCAGTTACGCAGGAGGCTGAAGCAGGAGAATCGCTTGAACTCAGGAGGCAGAAGTTGCAGTGAGCTGAGATCACGGCACTGACTCCAGCCTGGGGGACAGAGTGAGACTCAAAAAAAAAAAAAAAAATATATATATATATATATCAGCCAGGCACGGTGGCGGGCACCTGTAATCCCAGCTACTCAGGAGGCTGAGGCAGGAGAATCACTTGAACCCGGGAGGTGGAGGTTGCAGTGAGTCGAGGTCATGCCACTGCACTCCAGCCTGGGGGACAGGGTGAGACTCTGTCTCAATAAATAAATAAATTAATTAAATAAAAAAAAATTAGCTGGGAACAGTGGTGGGCACCCATAATCCCAGCTACTCAGGAGGCTGAGGCAGGAGAATTGCTCAAACCCGGGAGGCAGAGGTTGCAGGAAGCTGAGATCATGCCCCTGCACTCCAGCCTGGCGAGTGCCTCCAAAAAAAAAAAAAAAAAAACAACAACAACAACAATGAGACTTTTTTTGCACATATGAGATTGTTGACTAAGTCATTTCTGTACATGAATTCCCTTCATCATGGTTGTGTAACAGGCATTCCCAAGTGCAAAGGGCAGAGTGCATGACACAATCACCAATATTGAGAAACCACATCCTGCTGGACAGCCTGAAGCTCTCTACTGCATGCTGCCTTAACCCAAGGTTTTGGAAATGTACGTAGTGAGCAGAAAAACACATGAACACTTTGTCAGCTCTGCCACATACAGAAACAACTGAGAATCACACATTGCTCTGGGGTGGCAGAACTACTTTTTCTCAGAGCTTGGACTTGGGGAGGGCTTGTCTTCTGAAGCCTTGAACAAACTCTGAGCTCTGCCAACAAGAAAGAAATGGGGGTGGGGTTTGGGGGCAACCAATACTTTCTGTTACGCATCCCACTTTTCCCACCTTTGTTACTATTCTTTTCAAGTCTCACGTCTGAGTCACATGCCTAGATCCATAGCCCACCCACGACCGCCGCTAATTACCAGGTGAAATTGCTTCTTCCCCAAATTGGCAAACCTCTTCTGGAAGATTGGGGACTGCTGGCCCACAGTCTTCTGGGCCCAGGGTTCTTTCCTCTTGGAAATGCCTCATTATTCAAGGCAAGGGCCCAGATTCTCCAAAAGCATAGTGGTTTGGATACGGCATTTGTAACCGGGATGAGATGTTCTCCTGTTATTCTCGTTTGTGGGAGTCCTCACCTTAGTTGGTTGAGGGTGAATTCACACGAGTGCAGAGCATTCCGTTTATATTACCACCATGTCTCTAAGCATCCTACGCCCTCACTTGCTCTGCCCTCGGTGCTGGAGGAGTGCTGGGCAGAGTGCCAAGCCTCACTCCCACCTGGATGATCAGTGGTGAAGTGTGGCCTGCTGTCAATTGGCAGAGAAGCTGAGCTGAGCTGCCAAGCAACTCCCTGGAGTTTGGCATGGTGGTGCTTGTTCCGTGGAGCCTTGCAAGTTTCTTGAGGTCACGTTCTTCTAGCTGCTCAGCGCCTCTCCTTTCCCCTTCCTCAGTACTGGCTTTATCTAGTTGGGGCTGGAAAATTTCTCAGGTGTGTATCTGATTTTTTTTCTTAGACTAGATGCTTTGTATTTACCAGCTTTGTTTTCCGGGGCTCCAAGCAGCTGACTTGCGTCTAGCTCTCCAGGTTGGAGGCATGGTTAGTGGGGGCAGTGATGGTAAATTGATGGAAAGAATTTGAACAAAGGAGTTTGAGGGAAGGGGGGGGAAGAGAGAGATAGAGAACAAGCATATAAATCAATCCTTCTTTGAAATATTATCCAGCCCCATTCATACATACAAGTCAAAGCAGGAACTTAATTCAGTCTTTACTGCAAAAGTACTCCCAGGGGCTAAAAGAACTGATGCAAATTCCAAAGAACACGAGGAACTGTTTGAACACAGAGGATATAGATTTCTCACTGTTCATAATGGTTCTCCAAAATGTCAAGTAAACTCATTATTTTCCTCACTAACTACCTAGGGCTTGGTTGATCAAATTAGCCCTTTATCCTCATTAAAAAGGGTGTATTCTCTAACAGATTGTAGCTGCTTAATGCTGTCTAAAGTACTGCTGTTCAATACGACTTTCTGTGTTGGAGGTATCCTATATCTATGCTGTCTAATACAGTAGCCACATGAGGCTATTGAGTACTGGAAATATGAGCACTGGAAATATGGCTAGGGTAGCTGAGAAACTGAATTTTTAATTTAATTTTATTTAAGTTAATTTTTAATTTTTTAATTAAAAAATATTTTTGGAGACAAGGTCTCACTCTGCCACCCGGGATGGGGTGCAGTGGTGCAGTCATGGCTCACTGCAGCCTCCAACCCCAGAGCCTCAAGCGATCCTTGTGCCTCGGCTTCCCAAAGTATTGGAATTGCAGACGTGAGCTACCCTGCCCAGCTTAACCTAATTTAAATTTAAATAGTCATATGACCAGTAGCTTCTGTATTAGATAGCAGAAGTCTGAAGTTTACCTGTGTGCTCTGGTAATATGTGAAGGGGGCTTCATCCCACCACAGCTTAAATGACTGTGTGAATCAGTCAGTGCTTCACCTGGCATAGAAAAGGTGCTCAATAAACCTTTGGTGAAATACTTAAAATGCTAACCTTGAAGAAAGTTGGTGGGGGAACGTGGTTTTTATGTAACTGCAGTAGTGGGGGTTGAGGCAGGCAAAATCCCTCTTACAAACCTCCTCTTCCTCCTCATGTGAAATAGGGGTAGCCCCTTCTAATTAAGGGTGGGTCCACAGGAGACAGTTTCAGTCTATGAGATAAGGTGCTAGCCTCGTCACCAGATAAGGAAAATATACATTTCAAGTGAAGCTGGAGAAAAGCTTGTTGCCAAAATGTAGGATTTCTTGGTATCTGGTGATGAAACATCATTTCCCAAGTTGTAGATGGGATTCATTTAGAAAAAGGGGGCTGGATCTCATGGTTTGGCTTGAGGAGTTCCCTGCAAACTCTCTTTTATCTGAGCCCAGAAAGCTGCATCTGCCTTTCATTAGATTGTGAGTTCTCCTACATGAATATTGCCCAGTGCTGTGTCCTGCCATGCCCCTGTGGCCTGAAATAATGAATTAAATCATATTTGCTTCCTTCCTTTCTTTCACCAGGGTATCCAGTTAATCAAGTTTGGCTGAGCTTGTCTCCCAAATACTATCAAATATGTTCACCCCTTTCCTCCCCAGCTTCTACTGCTCTAGTTCAGATCCACAGCAACTTTTGCTTGGACCATTGCTGTCGGCCCCATTTCCAATCGAACACTCCTCTAATCAGGGTCATTGTGCACGGTTGGGCAGTTTGTGTACTGCACATAGGTGCCTGGGCAAGCAGGTTAGTGGGCTGAAGTGTAGTCTATATTCCTATACTCTGGTGTCGGCCTCTGTCCATCTGGTGAAAGTAACTTTGCAAACAATTTTATTGGATTTTATTTTATTTTTTAAAAAGAAATAGAGATGAGGTCTCATTACTTTGTCCGGGCTGGTCTCAAACTCCTAAGCTCAAGTGATCCTCCTGCCTTGGCCTCCAAAAGTGTTAGGATTACAGGCATGAGCCACTGTGGCTGGCCAAAAGTAACTTTATAATTTGTACATAGGTGCAATCCTGGTGGCACAGGCCTGCACTGTCCAATACACTGGCCACATTTTACTTAATTAAAATGATGTGAAATGTAAAGTTTAGTTTCTCAGTCATGCTAGAAAATTTACAAGTGCTCAACAAGGCCAAATGTGTCTAGTGGCTACTGTATCAAGCAATATAGGTAGAGAAAATTTTCGCCATCACAGAAAGTTATATTGCACAGCACCGGACAGACCCTGCTTCTAAACAATTCTACACAATTTGCTAGGTGAATGATCTTTGATGCAAAGCTAAACATGGTTTTCCTTTGCTCAAAAGCCTTCAATGATTTTCACTTCCATCAGCAGCAATCAGTTAACAGTTTTTTTTTCCTTTCAAAAATGGTTGTAATGGAAAGTTAATAGATTTTGAATCAATTTTGTGGGTTACAACCAGCATTAAAAACAAAAAAATACCAAAAGAGAGTAGAAGGAAAAGTACTTATAGATCGTTAGTACAATTTTGTGAAATTTTTGTTTCGGTTATACATATATTTCTTTATCTCTATATCTAGATTTCCACCTCTTCATAACTTGATGTCTGTATGATATTCCGTGGGGATGCAATGAAAAAAATCTTTCTAGCTTCGTGTGGTGAGCAAAAAAAATGGGAAAAATTTGGGCTCATGGGTTTTGAAGTCTGAGCTCTGTAACGCAGCATGTAAGGTCCTCTGTGATCGGATCCCTCGCTAATTCCTTTCTAACTCTCGCCACTGTCTTGCACTTATATTGCATTAATAAAGAACTGCTACTGGTTTCACCTGAGACACAAAGCTTTATTTTTCTTTTCTTTTTTTCCATCTCTATGCTTTTGCTCATTCTGAACCGTTTCCTTGGACTGCCAGTTCTATCTTCTTTTTGCCTGGAGAACTTCTGCTCATCATCTAAGGCCAACTTAGGAAACACTTGCAGCAGGAATTCTGCCTAAGTGCTTCACGGCGGGCTGGCTGTCCTTCTTTGACCTTTCAGACCAACACACGAACATCCGTTTACGGGGTTATAATGCTGTAATTATTAATTTAGGTGTTCATTTCCGGCTTTATACTAAGTTCTTTCAATGCAAGTACTATCTTGTTCATATTTGTATCTGAAGCAAGAAGCGCGGTGCCTGGAACAAATTAGGCACTCATTCAATAAATATTTGTTGAAAGAATAAACGCGAGAAGGAAGGAAAAATCAATCAATCAACTGTGTGGATCAGGTCAGTGCAAAGCAGGCTCCGGTCATCAGAGGGCGCCAGCGCGGCTGGGCTGGTGCGCAGGCGCGCTGGGGGGGGGCGGGCGCCGCGGCGGCGGCGGCGGCGGCGACGGTCGTGGCTGCGGCCGGGGGAAGTGAATGGTTTTACCCAGAGGGCCCTGCGCCGCCTTTCTCCGTTGGCACCGGCGCCGCTCCCCGCTCCTCCTCCCCGGCCATGGCGTTCACATTCGCGGCCTTCTGCTACATGCTGGCGCTGTTGCTCACCGCCGCGCTCATCTTCTTCGCCATTTGGCACGTGAGTCGCCGGGGCTAGGGGAAGGAGGGCGAGGCGGCGGCGCAGCGTCTTTTCGCCCCGGGCCTGCAGTTGGGGCAGCTACGGCCCCCTGGGTCTGCGCGCCGGGGATGCGGCCGGGGCGGTGCGGACAGCGCGGCTAGGGGTCTGCGCGCCGTCCGTCCGCGGTCTGGAGTCCGCGGGTACTGGAGGAGCCGTGGCGCGCGGTCGCCGGGTGGATGCGCCCGCGGTGTCTCGGCGCAGGCCGCGCGCACCGCTACTCCTCCCCGGCTGGGTGGGGCGGTCGCGGTCCAGGCGGGCCCTTGCGGTTCCGCGCAGCGCTTGCACAGACCTCGGCCGACCCGCGGCCCCGCATCCTCAGGGAGGATGCCTCTGGCGAGGTGGTACGGGCGTAGTGTGAACGGAGTTTTCAGAATTTTTATTAATACCGATTGCCTTTCTTTTAGGGTTTCCACAGGACTCTGGCCAAAGTGTAACCTACTTAGGGTGAATTTCCAACTCTACTTTTCAGCATTTGTTGGGTGCGCTTCAAATAAAATCACTTGTTTTTCTTTTTCCAGATTGTTCTTTCCTGGTGAACTTTGATGCAAGTTGGACTGATTTAGTTTGTTGATTGCATGTTCGCGTTACCCCCGCAAATCATACTTTGACCGCTGGAGTTTCAACCCGCAGCCTTCCAAGCCACCCCTATAGTCAGGATTGCTTGATTTAGTAGAGGGAGTTTTCATTTGATTTTGAGATGCTCAGAAACCTTAAGCTTTTCTGGAGCAGTATTTATTTCTGTTTCACACATCATCCCTATTGCAAGGGTGGAAGCACAGTCTTACTGGTGCCTGTAAGGAGAAAGTACTAGTTCCCTGTGACATAGTTCCGCAGAGATTTTTAAGAATTTCTGTTGCTCGAGCACAAAATTGAAAGCATTGGGAGCCCTCTGGGAGTCAACATTCATTAAAAATTTATCTCATACTTGCTATTTTCCCCATATTCCAGTACCTTCTGGAATATTGCTTTTAATTTGAATGAGCATGTTTACTCTGATGTAGATTTTAAGTCAGGTTTCATCATGTCCATAACAAGGATTTCTATGAAACGTAAGGAGGGACAGAATGATTAAATAGCAGCAGCGTCTTGTGCAAAAAGGTTTCCAAAGTGGAAGGATATCACAAATCCATTTCTTTTTGCCAAGCAGTGTGATTGTAATTATTTTGGGACCTGACTGCTTATTGTAATCAGGAATACTTATGTAGGCTATTAACTGTGTCAGAAATAACTGCTAATTCAGAATGCTTGTCAGTAGGAACCAGTAATTTGAAGAGCGTCTTCAGCTCTGCTTTGGTGGAAGAACAATACGTAAAATAATTTGGGATACAGACTAGCTCAGCCTTAGTAACCCTCTGAAGAAAATGTGTGGTTCCGTTTCATCTGTAGACGTAGCTTTAAGTCACTCTCTGCTTCATGGGTGTTCCTTTTTTCTGGGATGAGGGATTCTTAGAGCTGTGGGATAGCCTTTTTCACATTTTTATGTTTTGAACCAGGTTGTGTTTGGCTTAAGGAAAACCTGAACTGCACTTTAAAAAAAATGGGCAATTTAATTTCAGCTTTGAAACGAACGCTTGTCGGGGCAAAGCAGATAATTTTAAGTCGTGTTATAGAATTTAAAATTATGTCACGGATTTGTGGAGAGCTTTTATGCTTAAGGATTTCTTCGTTCAGAGAATTAGTATCCTCTTAAAAACAATTCTAAATAGATAGTTTTAATTTTTCTATTATCCATAAAACCTTATGTTTATTTTCTTAGGTAGTATCCTAGTCCATTTGTGTTGCTGTAAAGGAATATGGGAGGCTGAGTAATTTACAAAGAAAAGGGGTTTATTTGCCTCAGGATTCTGCTGGCATCTGGTGAAAGCCACAGGCTGCTTCCACTCATGGGCCGGGAGCAGTGCGTAGAGATTCCACAGTGAGAGGAAGCAAAGGAAAAAGAGGGGGAGGTGCCAGGTGCTGTTTAACAACTAGTTATCTTGGGTACTAATAGCAGGAGAACTTACTTATTCCCTCCAAGTTGACACCAAGCCATTCATGAGGGATCTGCCACCTTGACCCAAACACCTCCCGTTAGATCCCACCTCCAACGTTGGGGATCAGATTTCAACCTGAGATTTGGAGGAGTTAAAAACCGAACTGTAGCAGGTAGTTGATGTACCTTTCAGAAGATTCATTTTACAGTTTTAAAATTACATTCCCAAAATCTTATTTACATTAATCATTGTATTAAATAATGTTTTTTATGCTGATGATTATATTTGTCAATTTAGTCCTAATTCACATCGTTGATGCTCTGTGGAGAATAGAGTTGGGAACATAGATTGTTTGCAAAATTGAAAGTGCAGAAGTCATTCTTTAAAGATGTACATCAAATTGGAAGGTAGCCTGAATTGTGTACTTGGCATCTTTAAGGACTTATCTGTTTTATTTTTGTTATACTTCTGTGGGAAATTTTGTGGGTGTCTTTGCTCAGCCACATAGCTGCAGAAATATTCGAAAATCATTAGTTTAGGAATCTGCTCAGAAGAGGTTCTCAGACCCTAGCCTATAGCAACTCAAACAGAAGCCCATTCAACAACATACTTAAAAGATCCCTTGTGGCCGAGCACGGTGGCGCATGCCTGTAATCTCAGCACTTTCGGAGGCCAAGGCAGGTGGATCACCTGAGCTCAGGAGTTTGAGAACAGCCTGGGCAACATGGTAAAAATCCTATCTCTGCAAAAAATACAAAAATTAGCCAGGCATGGTGGCATGCACCTGTAGTCCTAGCTACTCCGGAGGCTGGGGCAGGAGAGTCACTTGAGCCAAAGAGGTGGAGGTTGCAGTGAGCTGAGATTGTGCCACCGCACACCAGCCTGGATGACAGAGTGAAACCCTGTCTCAAAAAAAAAAAAAAAAAATCCCTTAAAGTCACCTGAAGAAAATGTCCAATTAAATGTCAGTATTAAAGATGTGTTTTGTATTCTATTAAGTTAGATCTTGTTATAGACGTACTTACGATTATGATCCTTGTCTTGAACTTGACTACTAAAATGCATTGGGGATACACTGTGGCTGGTGTCAGGTAGCTGACTAATAATGTCCATAAGTAATCAGAAATTAGTATTTTCTAATTACATATTTATATTTTTAACATTTGTGTTAGGTGTCATTAGCCAAGGAAAATCCCTCCTGGTGAGTTCCATACGTTTTTAATCCCTAGTTCTATTTTTTCACCCCCCTCCTTCCATGTAATAAATATTTATTGAGCACTTAATGTGTGCCAGGCACTATTTTATATTTTAGGCCCTGGGACATAATAGTAAATACAACAGTCTTGGTTCTTTCAGATATTACATTTTAATGTTTTATTATTTTCTTTCTATTGCTCTTTGGTTGGAGTTTTTATTAAGACAGGTTGGTGAAATTTATAAAACTCTGGAAATTGAAAGAAAACTTATCTTTTTATGAAACTAAGAATTTTAATAGGGAAATAAGCAGTCATGTTAAAAGATGGAAATGTGTAACTTTACTGATTACTGATGGTATTGATCAACACCATTTCACAAATAAAGATACTATTCCTAACTCATTAGGGGAAGGGTAGCTTAGGGTGTGTGTCCCTGGGGTGAGCAGTGTTAGCAACTAAAATGACTCCCCCATCAATTTGCTCCCTTTGTCTTTCTTTGACACTTGAATTGATGCCACAAAGTGGTGCATAGTCTCTATTTTGACTCGTAACATACATGCTAGTGACCCTTGAGGTTGAAGTCATGTTCCCCCAGAGTGTGGACAAAAGCATCCTTAGAAACCTATGTGTTTGGGCACAAATGGGAACAAATTGAAGAGTTTGAGTCCATCTCTAGTGTCCCACTGAGCACTGTGCCAAGGGAGGAGGAGCATGCACAAAGAAATAAAAATGGTCCTTCTCCCTGAGAGTGTAGAGGGGCAGACAGACCTGTATTTAAATACCACACTCCAGTATGAGAAAAGCCATATCGATGGCATTATAGAGTCCTGTGCTATGTGGAGATGTAGACAAGGTTGCAATTCTTCTGCCCAAAGGAGTTAGGAAAACCTACAGAAAGCAGTTGGCATAGGAAGGTTTTTTTTTTTTTTTTTTTTTTTTTAGGATAAAGAGGAATTTGGATAAACAGTTGAAATGATTTTTTCTACTTGGAAGATTATATTAAGCAGAGATAAGTTAAAATAACTTGAGCGAGGCATTGAAGATGTTGGAAATTGAAAGTATTTATTCCAGTGATACCAGATCATTTTAGTGATACTGACCTAAGAGTGTTTTTACTTCTTTAAGTCGGATTCTGGCTCTTCTTTTTGTCGTATATGAGTTTGCTATAAATTGGTACTTGTGATGTTGGTGTACTTTTGTTCTTGTTTTATTAACTTTAATAATTATTTGAAGATAGGGCAGGTTTGCTTCTCCTTTTTATTAAAGTGAGTGGTCCTAACTGTTTTAATTTTGTTTTAGATTATAGCATTTGATGAGCTGAAGACTGATTACAAGAATCCTATAGACCAGTGTAATACCCTGAATCCCGTAAGTTATAATATAGGATTTATCTTTGGATTTTAAAAGTATATTTGTTTTTAACTTGATGTAATTTGAAAATGGCCAATATTCTCAGTAGCATGATGTATTTATACTTTTTGAAATGGGTAGAATTTTAAAAATCTTCTTTTTCCTGTCGTGCTTGACTATTCTGACTATTATTAATCTGCTGGTGATCTTGTCAGCTGTCATACTAACATTCTTCCAATCTGCTTTTTACATTGTCGGCCAAAGACAGTTGAAAAGGTCAAAAAGATTAAAAGAGTCAAAATTGCATTAAAGGTGTGTACTGCTTTTTAGTTTAATGTTTTAACGCTCTGTTCATTTCATGGGGAGGGTTAGGCATTTGTATTTGTAATGTTTTGTTCAGTGTGCTCGTTCATACGCCTGTTGAGGTTTATGATTTCATGAAATGTCATATTTTATGCAAATATATGCTTGCTGGCCCAGTCAAGTAGGGAAAGCTGTTAAATGCGTATGCATTTTTTTATGTTATAGCCATAGGCACTTCTCTATGAAATTATTTGGTGTAGTACTTGAAAGTTGGTTAACATAAAATGACCAGCAGATGTTGAGATAATTCTCGAGTTGTGACTTATTGTGAGGTAGTATGTGACTGAAATCCTTAGTATGGACTTATCTGCCATATCGAGTTTTATCTTTGTTGTGTATGTTCTGGAATACATGAGTCATTCTTTCAGCTGATGTTTATTCAGAGCCTGTTAGGTGGATAGTTCTGTTCTGGGTACTTTGGGATCTTGCAGTAATGCCATTCTTTGGACTTAGGGTCCCATAATTTTGTAGATAATTTGTATACAAATGTCTATGTAGTTATTTCTAGTGTGTATCTGCTTTATATTTCTAAAACAGGCCTGAATTACACTAAGTTCTGAGCCATCATGAATTTAGTGATAATGTGACTCCATTGTGCGTAGGGATTTTGAAAAAACATGTATGTATGTATTTTTAAGTTTTGAGCTGGAGGTCTCGCTATATTGCCTAGGCTCGTATCAGACTCCAGGGTCAAGCGATCCTTCTGCGTCAACCTGCTGGGTGGCTGGGATTACAGGCGTACACCAGGGTACCCAGCTTGTTTTTTATATTTTTGACTGCATTTAGGAAGATTCTCCTTTAGCCCGTGTATTTGATTTTGCCTGATTGGTCAGGAATTGAAACGTTGTTTATAAGAAAGCAGTGGGTATGTCTTCAAGAAATAAACTACAGTAATTCAGCTTTAAAAATTACTTAATGAAGGGGAGAGTTTGTATAGATTTTAGTTGTCTAGCATACTAGTGTACTAGCACTAGTTTGCTGGAGGGATTTTATTTGGAAAAGCATCTATAGAGTTAGTTTGTTACTTTATTATTGTTTCCCAGATAAACATGGATGGTGGAAGAGATTTCTAGTTGGAACTGTTACAGTAAGAGTTGATGTAGGTTCAATTAAAAGTATTAACTTATTAGTTGTTTCTTTGCTCTTATGAAACGAGACATGAGATGAATTTGCCTTCTGTTGGAAAGTAGTGTTAATTGTAAAACATTTTAACCTAAGTAGTTGAAGTTGTTACCAAAAAATGAAGAAACTGAAATTTCCCCTTTTGATAGCTGTTTATTAATAGTATTCTATGCTGTTTGTCTTTTCATCACTTCAAATAACCAAATGATAATGAAGGTAAAAATATCTGAAATCAGATGAGGATTTACCTGGGTGCTAGGCTCTGCACTAAGCACTTTGACTAAATTTTTTCATTTAATCCTCATGAGAATCCTGAGGTAGGTATATTGTTATCTTACGAATAGGAGAGTAAACTGAAGCTTTGCGTGGTTAAAGCACTTTGCCGAAGGTCATACAGCTAAAATAGAGTCAGCATTTGAACTCAAGACAGCCTAATTTTTGAAGCTCAGGCTCTTGTATTTCCTTAATGTATTATAAATTTAAGAGGGACTGGTTTCATTTTAACATGTAATGTGTGATTTCTGGCTTTCCTTAATGGAAGGATATTCTCACTGAGAAAAGACATGTGCTTGGGTCATCCTAATGCTGCAGTAGGTTGAAGGACGTTTTTATAGCAGCACAGGTTGCGTTTTGGATAGGGTGCCGATAATTGGCTGAATAGCAGTGCATCTGACAGTTTTCCCTATTTAAATTTGTTTTGACAGTTCTGCCAAAGTATGGGGGAAGACAAATATCGCTATTTTTTAAATTGTGATCTTTAACAAGAGAATATTATGTTTTGCATGTTTAAATACTATCATTTCAGCCATATTTGCATGAGGTATTTTTTCTGGATACTAGTTTCTATTTGAACCTTGGTTCCTAAGTGGAATAATGTTTGTGTCACTTAGGGGGAATTTCATCATTAAAGAATGCTTGGAGAGGGTTGGTTTTTAAAGAGAGATTCGTAGTAAATGTTTCTGGACTCCTTTTGAGGAGAAGGGAGGGAATGACAGTTGTTTCATATTAGAATTGGTAGAGTCGTAGATTATCTTTATTAACACTTTTGTTAAAGTATATTAAGAGCGGGGTGGGGCGGTCATGCTTTCAAAATTATTCTTTCCATATTTCAGTCTGTAAGTGTAGGATGAAACCTTGCTTGTTAGGTATCAGTTGGTTTTATAGGGCTGAAATAGGCTTGTCATGTTTTAAGGACACTTCTGTAATTTAAGTTACTGTTATAAAAACAACTCTAATGGAACTCTTAAAATGTGTATTTTTCTTGGTTGGTTCTGTTTATAGTCTTTGAGTTTCAGAGTCCTATGCCCATTTTCTTGTTTAGAGAACTTTGATCTTAAATAGATGCCAGTTTAAATGTTAGTTACAAGTTTGTATACAGGTGCACAGTTTATCTTTTGTTATTATATTGCTTAAGTTGTAGAAAATATTTGGTTAGTGGTGTAGATCAATTGTTTACCTACATTTCATTTAAAATACTATTCATTAAAAAGTCCCCTCTACAGCTTTAAATTGCAAAGAGTAGTTTGGGAGCATGAGAAAATGGGCTTCAGTATGTAGTGTGATTCTATTTTATCTACAGCCATAGTTTCCCCTCAGGAGTGATCTGATGATAATAATTATTCATATGATTTCCATTTGGTATGAAGTAAACATTTGAGAAACTGCTTTGTAGCTGTGACTTAATAGGAAACGCTTTGGCTGAAACTTGCAATGAGAGGTTTTGGTATTTTTATTTAACGGAGTCATCAGGCTGAAATCTGTAGGATGAGAAAGATAATTTAAAATAAAGCATTAACTCCTGTTCATTTTATAAAAAACATGTTACGTGAATTAATTTTTCTTCACTTAATATTACCTCTACCTACTTATTTTGTTTTGGGGTTCTGAGCTTCTACTGGTCTTCTGTTCTGTCTGTAGCATTTTGTTGGCAAGCAGGCGTAAAGAAACGGAAAGGCCATCTAAGAATGAGAACTTGGGAACCTGGAAAATCCTAATTACATGGTTAAGAACTCGGTCTTTTCCCTCCTACATTGCAGAAAGCAAATCTTTTACATTTGTGCACATTAGTGTTCTTCCCCCCACTGTGCTGAGATTATTGGCTGATTGGCTTTCCATAAAAAGTGACTTCTGTGGGAAGGTGATGTGGTTTGCTAAATATTGTGTATGTAGCATTTCTGGTTTCTTAAAAACACTAATGTGTAAAATTCTAAAGGGGAGTTTTGTTTCTGTGAAATTTTAAATATGTTGCATGTGATCAGATATCTCATTTTTGTGCTTCTATCATTGTTAAATGGTGGAAAGAAAAAGTATTCTAGTTGGCTGGAAAATTGTTTAACAGTCTGGTTAGTAACTTTGTGTAATTTGATCTATTACTCTTAAGAATTGGAGCTTTAAATTTTAAGTCATATATCTTACTGTGTTAGTGCAAGCTATATGCTCTGGTCGGTTTGCTTGTAATCCTACTTTTGGTAAAAAATTAAACATGGAAATAAAACTCAGTAGCATTTTTATTTTGGAGTCCAAGAAAATAGTGATTTTTCATTATAGAAACTTGGTTGCCACCTGCTTTCCAGATTAGCAGTTGACTTAATGACAAGGCATTTTGATAACTGGCTTGTGTTTTCCTTCCAGCTTGTACTCCCAGAGTACCTCATCCATGCTTTCTTCTGTGTCATGTTTCTTTGTGCAGCAGAGTGGCTTACATTGGGTCTCAATATGCCCCTCTTGGCATATCATATTTGGAGGTAATATTTAGATATACTTTTAATATTTTTTAAAATAAAACCTTAAATATACTGTGGTTGATATGGTTATCTTACATGCTAGTCACCTACATAAAAATTGAAGATTAAACTGGACACTATGGCTCACGCCTGTAATCCCAGCACTTTGGGAGGCCGAGGCGGGCGGATCATGAGGTCAGAAGATTGAGATCATCCTGGCCAACATGGTGAAACCCTGTCTCTACTAAAAATACAAAAATTAGGTGGGCGTGGTGGTGCATGCCTGTAATCTCAGCTACTCGAGAGGCTGAGGCAGGAAAATCACTTGAACTAGGGAGTTGGAGGTTGCAGTGAGCCAAGATTGCACCACTGCACTCCAGCCTGGCGACAGAGCGAGACTCTGTCTCAAAAAAAAAAGAAAAAAAGTTGAAGATTAGTTGACATTTATTTTTTAAATAATCGAGTAGATGAACAAAAACTGTTTTAATATCTCTTACAGAACTTTATTTATTTATTTGTTTTTTGAGACGGAGTTTCGCTCTGTCATCCAAGCTGGAGTAGTGGCGTGTTCTTGGCTCACTGCAACCTCGCCTCCTGGGTTCAAGTGATTCTCCTACCTCAGGGTGCTGAGTGGCTGGGATTACAGGCGTGCCCCAACTGGCTAATTCTTGTATTTTTCGTAAAGACGGGGTTTCACTGTGTTGGTCAGGCTCGCCTCAAACTCCTGAACTCATGATCTGCCTGCCTTGGCCTCCCAAAATGCTGGGATTACAGGTGTGAGCCACTGCGCCCAGCCAAGCTTACTTTATTTTTAAAGGATTTTTTTTTAAAAAGTGAGGTATAACTTAAGGTGTTGTGCCCAAGTCTGAAGTATATAGCTCAACGAATTTCTACACATATATACACACCTGTTAAACCACCACCCAGATCAAGATACACAACAGTTGTAGCCTCTAGAGCATTCACTTGTGCCCCATCCCAGTGAGTTACCCTCCATACTTCCCAAGGCCACTGACCTTTATCAACTTAGATTAGCTTTGTTTGTCCTTGAACTTCAGATAAGTCCAAATGTACAATGTGTGTCTAATTTCTTTGTGTTGATAACGAATTAATTTGGTTATTTGTAAAAGATAATCATATTTTATAACTTCCATAGTTAAATCTGCCATATATAGAGTTAGAAGTTTTTTTTTTTAATAGGCATGTCAAAACCTTATTGCCCTTGATTTTAGGAGATATATACTGAATAAATATTTAGGAGTAAAGTGGTATCATGTCTACAATGGCCTCTGAAATGATTCAGAAAAAAATGTACTTGGCTGGGTGCGGTAGCTCATGCCTGTAACCCCAGCACTTTGGGAGACTGAGGTGGGCGGATCACAAGGTCAGGAGTTCAAGACCAGCCTGGCCAAGATGGTGAAACCCCATCTCTATTAAAAATATAAAAATTAGCTGGACGTGGTGGCGGGTGCCTGTAATCCTAGCTACTCAGGAGGCTGAGGCAGAGAATTGCTTGAATCCCGGAAGCAGAGGTTGCAGTGAGCCAAGATTGCACCACTGCACACCAGCCTGGGTGACAGAGCGAGACTCCATTCCCAAAAAAAAAAAAAAGTACCGAGGGCCAGGTGCAGTGGGGCATGCCTGTAATCCTAGCACTTTGAGAGGCTGAAGCAGGTGGATCACTTGAGCCCAGTAGTTGGAAAACAGACAGGGCAACATGGCGAAACCCCCCTCTCTACCAAAAATACAGAAAAATTAGCCAGGCATGGTGGCATGTGCCTGTAGTTCCCGCTACTTGGGAGACCAAGGCAGAAGGATTGCTTGAGCCCAGGAGCCTGAGGTTGTGGTGAGCTGAGATTGTGCCACTGTATTCCAGCCTGGGTGACAGGGTAAGACCCTGTCTCCAAAAAAAAAAAAGTACCCAGAATGAGAAACAGAAGGTTAAAGCAAATGTAGTAAAAATGGATATTTGGAATATCTGGGTGAAAGGTTCTTACATCTTTTCTGTAAGTCTAAAATTATGTCAAGGTAAATAAAAACAAAACATCTATTTTTACAGTTCTTCCTGTTTTTCTTGGATTTCTGAAAAGGCAGAGACTAGATGAAACCTGTTTAGCTGTCTCATTCTGCTCATTTAGGGGCTCTACTTTTAAAATTAAGATGATAAAAGGAAAGCATTTTGCCCATAAGTAAAATAATGCTTCCTTGTATGGACCATCTCTGGTAACAGATGTTTCAGAAGAAGGATCCTCTGTCTCATCTGAATGTTTGCTGCCCCTTCTGAATGCCTAATAGACTGTGTTTATTCCAGGTATATGAGTAGACCAGTGATGAGTGGACCAGGACTCTATGATCCTACAACCATCATGAATGCAGATATTCTAGCATATTGTCAGAAGGAAGGATGGTGTAAATTAGCTTTTTATCTTCTAGCATTTTTTTACTACCTATACGGGTAAGTTTAAAAGGTAAAATGAAATATGATTTCACTTTGCTGTTTTAAAAGTTTGCAGGCATTATGGTTTGAGCACCTTAAAATCCACTCGAAGAATAACTTAGTGTCTTAAGTGTTCATGGTGCACACCAGCAAATTCATACACATTGAATGTGGCCCACACTGGTGCTTGTGAAGGCAGTAAGCCAGTTTGCCATCAGAGGCAGAAGGTTTGGTCAGGGATGCTGCTTCCTAAGTTTTCAGACACGTTGAATCGGTAAAGGATGGTCCTCATTCTGCATGGAAGAGTGATGGCATTGAAGGATAGGGATGTGTGAGTTTGTAGAATTTTCTGCTTGTCTTCAGTATCTCTCCAGAGATTGTGTTTCTTTTTGTTCTTATTATTCATCATAAGTGGTGTGCTCTGCCCTTTATTTTCTGATTTGCTTGATGTGAGTCGGGTGAATGAAAGTAGTAGTTCTACCTTACAGGTGGTGCATTTTCTGATTTTTTTCCTTTTCTTGTTTGAGATGGAGTCTCACTCTGTCGCCCAGGCCGGAGTGCAGGGGCGCGATCTTTGCTCACTGCAACCTCTGCCCCCTGTGATTCTCCTGCCTCAGCCTCCCGAGTAGCTGGGACTACAGGCATGTACCACCATGCCTGGCTAATTTTTGTATTTTTAGTAGAGATGGGGTTTCACCATGTTGGCCAGGCTGATCTTGAACTCCCGACCTCAGGTGATCTGTCTGCCTTGACCTCCCAAAGTACTGGGATTACAGGCATGAGCCACTGTGCCTGGCCTGATTTTTTTTCCTTTTATACTCTGATGGACTCATCGTTGTTTCTCTAGGTTGGGGTTTCTCAATTTTGGCACTGTTGACGATTCTGGGCTGTGTGGGAATTTCCGTTGGAAGCTGTCCTGTATATCATAGGATGTTTAGCAGCATCCCTGGCCTTTACCCACTGATGCCATTAGCACCCTCCTGCCCTCCTCATGACAACTAAAAATGTCTCTTGACATTGCCAGATGTCCTGAGAGGCAAAATTGCCCTGGTTGAGAATCACTACCTATAGGTGTGTTGTAGGTGCAGTGAAATGACTGCTTTTTAAAACTAGAAAATGATGCTGTTAAGTGTGGAATTATAGATTTCTTTAAGCTATATGAATATACTTTTACACATTATTTACATATTCTAGAAAATACCTTCTCATTTTTATTGATATACAACTAGAGAGGGCTTTCCTCCCTGATTTAAAAATATTTCAAAAAAATCTGTAAACTTTGAAAAAACAGCAGCTTCCATTCCCTCTCTTTTTCATGACTTGAAAACTTGCTAGGCTAGGCTTTTATTCATATTCATATTTCTCTTTATACATAAGTTTCCATCATAGAAAAGGATGAATGGTTAGACTGAAATTTAGGAAAAAGCTATTTTTATGCTTTTAGAGGCTATTACTGTGAAAATGAGTATCCTTTAGAGCATATGCAGATTATTACTCATCTATGAAACAAAGAAATGCTCTGAAAAGTGAAATTCCGTGTGTCATTTTAATTTCCTGTTGATTTTCATTTTGTAAGTTTCCATAGTAAATGTCTGGAACAAGGCTGGCATATTAATAGGCATGTCAAATGTATTTGTTGAATGAAAGAAATGAAATGAATGACTGAATAAATGATAAAGCTGGAGATGTGCAGTTGTGGGAAAATGTTCACCAGGAAATGGTAGCACCAGGACATTTGTTCTGTTTTAAAGTTGTCTATCAAGTTTGTTCAACTCCTTGCTTTGTATTTCTGTTTAGAGATTCATGCTTTTTGAACCATGCCCCGGTACCTTTCCCATATCATTCTGTGTAGAATGGCCCTTGGCAGTTCTTAAGCCTAAATCAAATGGTTACTGCCTTTTATTTTGCTGTTTCCTGCCCCCTTCCTTTTTTAACCGCTTCCTAAAAGTTATGCTCTTGCTTAGAGCCTTTGTCTAATGGGAAAGATCGTTGATTGATCATTCCCTTCTATATAATGGGGTTACATGTGGTACCTGCCTTCTAGGACTGCGTGGAGGATTAAGCAAGGTAATGTGGATAAAAGACCTAACAGGGCCTAGAGTGAAGTGAGCCCTGCAGAGATGCTCACTCCTATTATTAGACACAACTCCAGAGCAGTGTGGTGTTTGGATAGCTTCTCTAAGCTCTGATCCCCCATGAAGCTTTCAGCTGTGCTGTTCTACTTGCTAAAATTGGAAAGGAAGTAGAGGACAACTGCAGCACATGCACTGAGCCAAGTCCTATGCAGGCAAAAGTCCATAAATGCAAATGACCATCGCTGTGAACTTGTCATTAGTCTTTTCATTTTCTGTGATACTAGTTTGCCGTAGAAAGCATATTTTCTCATGCTCTGAGTTTTTTTTTTATAATTAGGAATATTAAAATTAACAGCTTTTTTCTTCTTTTCAGCATGATCTATGTTTTGGTGAGCTCTTAGAACAACACACAGAAGAATTGGTCCAGTTAAGTGCATGCAAAAAGCCACCACATGAAGGGATTCTATCCAGCAAGATCCTGTTTCCAAGAGTAGCCTGTGGAATCTGATCAGTTACTTTAAAAATGACTCCTTATTTTTTAAATGTTTCCACATTTTTTGCTTGTGGAAAGACTGTTTTCATATGTTATACTCGGATAAAGAATTTAAATGGAATTACATATAAATTAATATAAAATGATTACCTCTGGTATTGACAGGTTTGAACTTGCACTTCTTAAGGAACAGCCATAATCCTCTGAATGATGCATTAATTACTGACTGTCTTAGTACATTGGAAGTTTTTGTTTATAGGAACTTGTAGGGCTCATTTTGGTTTCATTGAAACAGTATCTAATTATAAATTAGTTGTAGATATCAGGTGCTTCTGATGAACTGAAAATGTATATCTGTCTAGTGGGAAACTTCTTGGGTTTTCTCATCTGTCATGTAGATGATTATATATGGATACATTTACAAAAATAAAAAGCGGGATTTTTCCCTTTGACTTGATACTATCCCTGTATATTGCATGAATGAGAGATTTCCCATATTTCCATCAGAGTAATAAATATACTTGCTTTAATTCTTAAGCATAAGTAAACATGATATAAAATATATATGCTGAATTACTTGTGAAGAATGCATTTAAAGCTATTTTAAATGTGTTTTTATTTGTAAGACATTACTTATTAAGAAATTGGTTATTATGCTTACTGTTCTAATCTGGTGGTAAAGGTATTCTTAAGAATTTGCAGGTACTTTAGATTTTCAAAACTGAATGAGAGAGAAAATTGTATAACCATCCTGCTGTTCCTTTAGTGCAATACAATAAAACTCTGAAATTAAGACTCACTTTCAGTGGATTGTTTGAGATTACAAATAGTGTTTCTTAAACTTGCTTAATTTATAAGCTGTCATTTTTTAAAAAGTGGAGACAATTTTTAAATGCCGAGCCCATTTACGGTAACTCTTTCGTCATTTGACAAGATTCATAAATGTGGATGGCATAGCGTCATTTCTCTTACCAATTAAGAAAAATTATGGTGGCACTTAAAATATTTTACTTTTATTATTCCTTTTTGGAACAGTCGGTTTTAAGGTAAAATGGCTTGTAATTTGAGTTTTTGCTGCTGCTTGTAAGGCAGGGAAATTATGGCTTGCATGTTTTTATAAGCATAAATAAATCTTGTGCTTTATTTGGAAAGAGGAACTTAAGGCAGTTGAAAATAGTACAAGTGGTTCAGAAGTTTCTTGAGAAGAGGATTGAAAGAAAGAGAACCAGTATATAGAAATTTCACATAATGATCAAGGGAGTTTATGGATGTGTTTGTGGAAATCTTACTCTAATAACTTGTTGGATTTAGATGCTGTTTTATTCTCTACTTGTGGAAAAAATGCCTTATTTCACCATGGTTGGGAGACAGAGAGTAGCTGTTAACTGTTCTTGTTAATGGGGGTGAGTATGTTAAGGAAGAGATGTAGAACCAGAAGAGTGAGGAGACTCGAACCATTCCAAAGCAAGGAAATCTTTAAAGACCTTGTATTTTACACTCTGGCGAACTCCTAGAGGGACCTGACTCCTCATCAGTTCATGCAAAAAATTATTTGCTGAGCAATTGCTGGGCTCTAAAAATTCATACTTTAAGCACAAGCAATCACTCAGTTTCCAGTCAACCTAATTACGTCAGCATCCATTTATTTTTCTTTCTTGTTCACAAGGACTTTTGATCATGAGAGACCTGGCCAAGTCTTCCATAATCCCGATGGGTTTCCTGGGGCCGTTACTTGAGTATTCCTGTCAAAATATTTTCATGAACTTGCCTCTGTTAACACTAGTTTCCTTCATAAGTGTTAACAAATATCCTTTTAATAATCTATTCCAGAATAGTCTCCAGGAGTAAGTTTACTGGTTGGAATTTGTGGAAGCCACTTTCTCAAGTTTCCCAAATTAGATATGTAGTCCTCAGCTGATTCCTCAAAGATGATTGACAGTGAAGTTCACCCATCTCTGTGGTAGGCTGTTAGGCACGTAAGTGATTAGAAGACTGAGGACCTGCTCTCCTAATATCTACCCACTTTTACCATATCAGTGTTTTATGAATTAGATCGCTTACCAAGAGAAAGCAGAAACAAAATACTTGAATCTCACAGTATCGGACAGGCTCTTTTTATTGCTCTAGATTTATTTTCCACATTAATCTCTTTGGGGTGGCCCTAGCCTATTATTCCTACAGGTTCAGCTGAGGCATAGTTAGCCAGCTTGGGTTTATAATCCAGTTTGTGTTAAACATTCCCTGTGCATCAACAGCTGTTCATTTAGGTACTCCTTTTTTTTTTTTTTTTTTTCCCTATTACAGTTACTTTTGGTATTATGTGCTTATCTTTAAAAGCTTTCCAAAAAATTAGCCAGGCATGGTGGTAGATGCTTATAGTCCCAGCTATTTGGGAGGCTGAGGCAGGAGAATCGCTTGAACCTGGGAGGCAGAGGTTCCAGTGAGCTGAGATTGCACCACTGCACTCCAGCCTGGGCAACAGAGCGAGACCCTGTCTGGGGAAAAAAAAAAAAAAAAAAAAAAAAAGCTTTCTATCTCTCCAAAACTGTTTTCCCCATTTGTGTCTATTTTATTGTATCTAGTGAAACACTGTGGTTACATCTATACCAGCTTTTTGTTGCTATGGTTACTACAGATTCTCCTGAATTAAAGCTCTAATATAATAAATGTAGTCTGTTCAGCATTTACTGAGTAATACTACTATATCATGGCAATATGGCCCTTTAATACTAAGGAGGTATATGGTAGAAACTATTTGAATACTCATCTAAATGTTATTAATGATACTTGGCAGTTTTCTCAATGCTTAATGATATTCCTCACTTCCCATTCCAGGGGAGGGGAGGGTTTGGTTCCAGGCTATGGACAAACTGCTAATTTGTTTGAAATGTGAATTATTTTTCATGGGAAAGGGAAGTGATAGGAAATGACCAAGACCATCCACTTTTTACTTGTGTATGGATCGAGTATTAATAGTAGTTTCCAAGCCTCATTGATTGTACTGTGAATGGACAGACTTGCCAGTCAAGTTAATGTACCCAGTTAATGGTCCTTCACATGGAAACAAAGTATACAGCAGTTTACAGCATATGTCTCTCTTCAAGCCAGTTCAGTGTTTTCACCTTGATAATCACTCCTGCTAGCAGTTCTTACAAAGCTCTTCTCTGCTCCCCAAATCATTGTATTTTGAAAATATGTCAAATATTTACATAGAAAGGAAATAAAGTTGTGCTTTGAAACCAGCAAAGTACTTTCCTTTGTGCAACACCTCTCTTTTCCTTCTGTGTTTATGAATAGAGAGTTCATGGAATAATATTGCCGTGGTGAATATAATGACTTTTGTGTGTCACTTGTACCCTGTAGGGGTGAGTTTACACTTTAGGTGTGGTTATATCCTAGCAGTGTATCAAGCTCACTCAAATAATGACCTATATTTAAAAGAATATGTCGTTTACTTATGCCATTTAACATCCATAAGTGTGCATCTCCCAATCAGTTGTATGATTGCAAATCAGAAATTTTGGTGGCAAAAATATTCTAAAACATTCTGTAGGTCAAAGAAAAATATTGATACTTCGTCTAGCATTGCTCATAAAAGTACTCATGTTCATCATTTTTGGAAACTATTAATCATGCCTTAAAATCATCTTAAGCTCCTTTGCTCAAACCAGTCATTGATCTGCAGTATGACCAGCAGCTAGTAAGCCTGTGGTACCAGCAGTATAGCTTAGAGGATGGTTCTGAATTAATGCCTAAGAATGATGTCAAAAGTAAAACAGTGGTTCTATTGCTAAATATGTCAACTAGCTTACTTTTAACAACTTACTTTGAACTGCAGAGTTCTAAAGCTAAATGTCTGAAAAAAAGTAACTGCAGTTTGTTCTGCTGATTTTGAAAATAGTATTAACCATGTAAGATATTTGGGTTGGAGTGAAGGTCTTATCCTGCATTAATTTTGTTAATGCACATTGTAGAAGATGTAAAGAACATCCTGACATGCATAAGAACTGCATCTCATAATTTTATTGTGTAGTGCTTTTTCTAAATATTTACATTTCTTTGGTTACCATGTTCATATATTCTGGAGAAGTAAAATTTCTTGAGTGATTACTAGGCAGACCCTAAAACTACTAAGAGAAACATAAAATGTAGTTAGCTCATGGTTTGTTAAAATCTAAGCTAACCTTAACGGTGCTGTACCCACTGTCCACAGAAAATGCCCTTAAACAGCCCTACCTTACTTCTTAGAGATTATTTTGCTTTTGTATTTAATAAAAACTGTCTTAAATGTTTCCTTGTGTAGTTTATGCATAATGGTTGAGTCTGTGTGTTAATTCAGTTTCAAATGCCACTAGTTTGTGTATGACCAGGACTCTAGACTCTCTCTTTGTCCCCTTCCCTCATTGTTTTGTGGGTATCACACAGGTTAGGTAGAGAAACTACTTCTCCCTGGAATGCTGGAATGATATTTTTTTTAACTTATCTGGAGAATTATATTTTAGTAGTGACATCTCATGTTTCTCTGTTATGGAGTAATTGATGTTTTCGCTTAGTATTAAAGTAGTTTAGTCAAGCATTTAAAAAATTAAAAAATTTTTTTGAGACAGTCTCACTGTCGTCCAGGCTGGAGTGCAGTGGTGTTATCATCACTCACTGTAGCCTTTGCCTCCTTAGGCTCAAGCGATCCTCCCACCTCAGCCTTCCAAGTAGCTGGGACCACAGATGCACACTACCACACCCGGGTTAATTTTTGCATTGTAACAGGGTTTTGTTACATTGCCCAGGCTGGTCTCAAACTCCTTGAGGTCAAGCAATTTGCCTGCCTCAGCCTCCCATAATGCTGGGATTCCAGGCTTGAGCCACTGCACCTGGCCTACTCAAGCATTTTAAATGTAGAGGCTTAAATAGCACTTGCTGTGAAAATTGAGAGATGCATATACTTTGAAAATTCAGTTGATTATTAAAGTATTTGATTAATCCATGCCAATATTTTCTCTCCATTTTCCTAAGTATTCAGGAATAAGCTATGTATTTATGTTGAGAGAAGGATAATATATGTGCTTCTCGACTTACAATGGAGTCATCTGCGGATAAACCCATTTTAAGTTGAAAAGGTAAGTCACAAATGCATTGAAGGCACCTAACCTACCAAGCATCATAGCTTAGCCAACCTTAGATGTACTCATAACATTTACATCACAGTAATCTAACATAAAGCCTATTTTGTAATAAAGTGTTAAATATCTCAAGAAACGTTGAATACTATATTGAAAGTGAAAAACAGAATGGTTGTATGAATACTTGAACTACAGTTTCTACCAGATACATACTTCTTCCATACCATTGTAAAGTTGAGGAATCCTAAGTTGAACCATTGTAGGTTGGGGGCTATCTGTAAAAGATTTGCTAATGTAAATTTCAGTGACTGTCTAAAGTTTAATAGAAATTGTGATTTTAAAATTGTATATGGTTATAATACCAAAATCACAAAGAAGGCCAATCTGTTATTCGTGTGTATTATAACTTTTGGCATTTATTATATGAGAAAAGAAATCCCTAGATTACTTCTGGGATATGTGATCCTCCTACCTTCCTTAATATTCTCATAAAATGTTAAGTTCTAGAAGCAGTATATGTATAAAAGTACAGTCAGCCCTCTGTATCTGTGGGTTCCAAATCTGCTGACTCAACTGCAGATTAAAACTATTTGAAAAATAAAAAATAATACCAATAAAATTGATACAGTATAACTACACCATTTACATTGCATTAGGTATTATAAGTAGTGATGATTTAAAGTATACAAATACTACACCATTTGATATCAAAGACATGAGCATCCATGGGTTTTGCTGTCGGGGGTGGGGTGGGGGCTCCTGTAATGAATCCTAAGGATACCGAGGGATGATGGTATTAACATTGATCTTATATTACGGTACATACTAGTGCTCTGAAGTTCCGAACAGTGCTGGTAATTGTTTTCCAGTATTTTGTGTTGAAATTCAAGCAGTTCATCAGCAGCAAGAAGAGTACTGTGAGACAAAGTAAGACTTTTAGTCACTGTATGATATTTTTTTTTTTTTTTTTTGAGCCGAGTTTCTGTTTCCCAGGCTGGAGTGCAGTGGCGCGATCTCGGCTCACCGCAACCTCTGCCTTTGCCTCACCGCAACCTCTGCCTTTGCCTCCTGGGTTCAAGCGATTTTCCTGCTTCAGCCTCCCAAGTATCTGGGATTACAGGTGTGCACTACCATGCTCAACTAATTTTTGTATATTTAGTAGAGATGGGGTTTCATCATGTTGGCCAGGCTGGTCTCAAACTCCTGACCTCAAGCGATTCTCTCACCTTGGTCTCCCAGAGTGCTGGGATTACAGGGTGAGCCACCACGCCTGGCCAGTCATTGAATAATTATTTAAAAATGAAATTTTGATGTGGCAAAACTGTCTTTTGAAGTGCCTATGAGTCTGCAACCTGGTGGTCATAGCCAAATACCCACTGGTTCACACTTGTAATTACCAGTAGCCAAGAGAGCCATGTGACTACTGTAAGCCCTACTGAAACCACCAATTGATTGACTGTTAAAACAAGTGTGTCTGTTTGACACATTGTGTGATCCTTGTCTACAGCCCAAATGACTGTTTTGGGTAACTCAAAGTTGAATTTAAAAGTGAAAAAAATTAGGTTTGATAGCATAGGGGGAAGTGAAGGAGTAAGAGAGTTGGAAATTGTAAATCTGTAGCTAAGTACTTTATGAAATAAATGTGAAAGGATTAAGCTCATTCCGTGTAGTTCTAGGGTGGGAAAAAAAGTGGAGCAGCTGTCTGAACTAGTGAATTCTTCATCTCTGAAAATGTTCCAGCAGATAGTGGATACACACCCTTGGGGCTGATCCAGCACTGGGAGGGGTGACTGCAAGACTCACAGGATCCTTTTCAATTCTGTAGATCTATGAAGTAAAAAGCGGAAGCAGTTTTGGGAGGAATAGAGGGGGAGGGGACATTATTTAAAAGTAAGTTTGGGCACTCATACTAATTGTCATACTTACTGCTTTGTCATATGCTACCCAGTGGTTACAAACAGTAAATGAAGTACAAGTGCAGTACTAAATATTAAAAAGATGTAGTCAAATATTTTTCCATATGCTTGTTTTCAGCATTACCTCCAGGTAAAATATACCAGAGCAACCAGTTCAAAAAGGCAAATTTCATACCAATTTTCCTATCCTGCTATAAGAAATGAAAGAGACACAATGAGTTTTGTCAATAAAAGCTTTAGGAATATCTGCACATGTACATTTACATTCAAGTTGATGACACTAGCAGTTTCATTTCAATATAAATTATGCTAGAGAACTCTGACATTTCAGACATGGTCATATATGTGCTATTTGAAATTCTTCATCTTGATACCGATCTTGATCGTGAATCTCTTGATGATAGATATGCAGCTAATTTGTCCCGAAACTCATGAAGATAATTGTATTGCTGAAAAAAATAAAGATACATTGAAATACACTGTAGAAAACTAGTTATCAGTGTGGGCACAACACTAGCAGGTATCAGGAATAAAAAAAATACTTGCTAAGCACAATTCTACATGTTTTTGGGTAAGGAGGCATTTGCAGCATAGGGAAGTTTTATCCTTTAGTAAAGCCATATAGTAGTGTGAAAAACTTGCTCTAAAAGTCTCGAAAAATCAGAAGGTGAAATAAATACAGACGGATGTGTTATAAGTCTAAAATGCTTTCTCTCTTTACTTACAGGACCAAATAAGATTTAAAAAGCACATAATGGCATTATATTTGCTAATGTTTTTCCCCCCTGCTAAGTAAGAAGGACAGAGCACTTTCTGTAGCAAGTAACTGGTATATTTAAGAGAATACATTACTTCATTTATAGAAGCCCTAGTCATCTGCTTTTTGTGATGACATAATCCACTAGGAATAATTTTCATAGACAATATTTTTTAAAAACAAATTGTATCACTAATCTCAGCAGATACGCAAAATAAAAGCCTTGAATAATTTATCCGGAGTTTTAATCGCTTCCCAGAAGATATTTTTACTCTGCCAATCATTTCATTTCATACTCTTATTAGAAGTGGAAACTGCATTGCTAACATTAGCAAGCCTGTTTGCCACAGAATGCTGATGTGATAAACTGACAGTCTGTAGTAATGTGGGCTTAATTATCTGCAATATTAAAGATATAAAACATGCATGTTCATATTTACATCTGACCATGGCCATGTATTTTGTTTTCAAGAGAAGAGAGATGAACATTTTAGATTTGAAGCTTTATTTCTTTATTTATTGAAACAGGGTCTTGCTCTGTCGCTCAGGCTGGAGTGCAGTGGTATGATCTTGACTCATTGCAACCTCTGCCTTTTGAGTTCACGTGATTCTTGTGCCTCAGCCTCCCAAGTAGCTGGGACTACTACAGGCGCATGCAACCACCCCTGGCTAATTTTTTAATCTGTAGCAGGGATGAGGTTTTGCTATGTTGGCCAGGGTTGTCTTGAACTCCTGCCCTTCAGCGATCCACACAGCTCAGCCTCCCAAAGTGCTGGGATATAGGCATGATTCACTGTGCTGGGCCACATCATTTGATTTTAACACTAGGGGAGTTCTCTGTTTCAGACCTGTACAATAGAGTGGATCCTGCATAGATTGTCTTGTGAATGACCTTATTTAAGCCCCAAGAATCAGGTTGCTTGGTGAATTTATCAGTAATTATAGTAATTCACTGTTAATAACACTGGTTTAGACCTCTAACCCTGGGAAGATGGGCTCGCAATTCTAGGGAGGTGCCTAATGGCCAGGATTCTTCAGTGCCCACTCCTCTGATGAGTGGACTCTAATGCTGAGAGGGCATGCTTCCGAAAGGAAGGTGCATTAGCTTTACAGACCTACAAAATAAAGTGTAATCTGCAGAATCTTTTCAGTAACATGATTAATGCAGTATCCTTGGCATTGCTAATGGAGTGTTTTGAAGTGTTAGGGGAACGTACATGTGGAAGATGTCCCCAGTTATCCACAGCAAAGGATAATTAGCATTGCTTTCTTTTTTTTGTATTATAGTCATTCATCTATCTTTTGTAAATGTTTTGGTGACATAATAGGATCTTCCTTAGTTTTTTTTTTTTTGGCCAAGAATCTACCCAAGACCTATCAAGTTTATATTAATAATAACTGTCTCATTGTTGTAGGTGAGAGGATCCATTCCCAAAACTGACTGGTGCAAAAACTGAGCAGTAGGTAGATCCTGGAAAAGTAAACCAGGAAGTTCAGCATATTCATTATCTTGTTTGAAATACTGCGTGCCATTTTAGACTACCTGGATTATATTTACATGTAAATTTTTAAAAACTAAAAGCCTAAGCAAGTGGTATTCGCATAACAGAGTGCTTTGGATTTTAATTTCACTACCCTTTTGGTTACATATGAATCTTTATTTGTAACAGCTACCCCAACCACAACCGAGCAAGCACTGCCCACCTCCTCACCTTGATGGTCTGTATCGCCCCAGATCCTCTTAGGTCGCGCAGGCTGTCTATGGCTTGCTCTGGTGATACTGTGTCAGACAGGTACAGTAGGAGACAAGCGGCCACTAATGGAACATGACAAAAAAATAATGTCATTAAATAATTATTGACAGGGTAGAGCATTTTATATTTAATAAGACTTCTGTTGACACAGAAGACTGGTGTAATTGTTCCAAATGAATTAAAAGCCTGAACTTTTAATGTGTGTTTTTGACAGTTAAATTATGATCTTAAATGACCATATGGTTGAATGAAAGTTTAACATTGGCTTCATTCTTTCATCCGTTTTAAGTGTTCATCCATTCAGTGATATTTAGTATATTCACAGATAGATGCAACCATCACCACAGTCAGTTTTAAAGCATTTGCTCACCTCAGAAAAAAGTGTACCCTTTTACTATCTTCTTCTATTCCCATCAGCCCCTACCCTGGGCAACCACTAGTCTACTTTGTCTCTGTAGATCTGCCTATTGTGAGCAATCACATCAATGGAAACATACAATATTTGTGTGTGTGTGTCTGATTTCTCTTAGCATAATGTATTCAGGGTTCATACATACTGTAGCATATGTTTGTATTTAATTCCTTTTTATGATCAAATAATATTCCATTGTATGATATGCCACACTGTGTATATCCATTTGCCAACTGATGGACATTTAGGCTCTTTCCGTTGTTTGGCTATTATGATTAATGCTGCTATAAACATTTGTATACAAGTTTTTGGGTATATACTTTGGAGTGAAATTGCCGGGTTATATGTTAATGTTTACCTGTTTGAGGAACTACCGCTAGACTATTTTCCAAAGCAGCTGCACCATTTTACATTCCCACCAACAGTGTATGATGGTTCAAATTTCTCTACATCATTGCCAATACTTGTTATTTTTCATTTTTTTAAATAATACCCTTCCTAATGGGTGTCAAGTGGTATGCATTGTGGTTCTGATGTGTATTTCCTGATGATTAATGATACTGAGCATCTTTTCATGTGCTTATGGACTATGTGTGTATCTTGCCTGGAGAAAGGTTTATTTGGATCCTTTGCCATTTTAAAAATTATGTTGTCTTTGTTTATTATTATTATATTGAGAGAGAGGATCTCACTTTGTCATTTAGGCTGGAGTGTAGTGGCGTTAACTCGGTTCACTGGTGCCTTGACCTCTTGGGCCCAAGTAGTCCTCCAGCCTCAACCCCCCAGGGAGCTGGGGCTACAGGCATGCACCACTATACCTGGCTAATTTTTGTATTTCTTGTAGATTCGAGGTTTCACCATGTTACCCACGCTAGTCTCAAACTCCTGAGCTCAGGTGATCTGCTGCCTTGGCCTCCCAAAGTACTGAGATTACATGCATGAGCCACCAGGCCCAGCCTATCTTTTTATTACTGAGTTGTAAGAGTTCTTTTTATATTCTGGATACAAAGCCTTTATCAAATACATAGATTGCAAATATTTTTTCCCATTCTATGGCTTGTCTTGTCATTTTGATAGTATTCTTTGAAACACAAAAGCTTTCTATTTTGATGCCATCCATTACTAAAAAAAATAACTATTACTCCAGTGTGGCATTTCATGAGCTCTTTTTGTTTTTCCTAGTATGTTTTTAAAAATTTTTAAATTAACATATAGTAATTAACTTTTGTATTCATAAGTAGTTACCCATGGAAACTATTTGGAGGTTACTGTATTATAACACCGACACAGGAAGAACATCAGAAAATGTTAAAAAATAAGAATGCAGGTGTTAAGACTTGTAAATGATGTTTTGCCAGAATCCTCCAGAACAATGCTGAAAATAGCTCCCACTCCCACCCAAGCTTTCCAGGGAACACCATGCTTAGGGCCTTAAGTAATCCTTTGAGTCTTAGCAAACTTATATTGTGGTTGGTTCCATTTTAATACAAAATGATCATATGGTCCAGAAACAGAATTTCGTCTATTTTGAAGCTAAAAAATAATAGAAATAGATTTCTTACCAAGACAAGATCTCCCAAGTCCTCCATAACAGCTGAAAGGGAAATACAGTTTTGAAGTTTGTACATTTCATTCCATCCCCAGTTACAACTAAAGACTCACTCTTTCTGCCTTCTATTTATAACTCTAATGCCTAGCACAGTGCCTTGTGCACATAGCTTAATAAATCTTCTATTTGGTGAATTCCTACTCATCTTTTAAAACCTCAAATTCCATTTCCTAAAATGCCTTTGTGCTCCTACAGAAAGGATCATTCTTCTGTGTGCCGCCTCTCCTGTCTTACTGCACTTAAATGGTAGTGTTGTTAGTTAGAAGTTCCTTGAAAGTGGGAACTATGCCTCCTTTGGTAGTTGCAGAGTGTGGCACACAGTAGATGTAATTGGTTGAATTATGTTCCCCCAAAAGACATGCTGAAGTCCTTATCCTATACCTGTGAATGGGACCTTATTCAGAATTAGAGTCTTTGCAGGCATATTCAAGTTCAGAAGAATTAGAGTGGGCCCACATCCTAGATGACTAGTGTCCTTACAACAGGAGAACACCATGCAAAGACACAGACACGCAAGGAATAGTGTGATGACAGAAGCGTATTAGAGGGATTCGGCTGCAAGCCAGGGCCTGCCAAGGATTGACGGCCACCACCCGAAGCTAGGAAGAGGCACGGAAGGACTCTACTCAGTCTCAGAGGCATGGCTCTGCTCTCACCTTAATTTCAGACTTACATGCTCTAGAAATGGATAATAAGAAATTTCTGTTGTTTTCAGCTACCCAGTTTGTGGTACTTTTTGTTAAAATAGCCCAAGGAAACTACAAAATACAGTAGGCAAGCAGTGATCACTGATTTTATAAAGGGCGGAAAATGCCCAGGCAGAACCAGTGAGACGGCACTGGTAGACAACAGGACAGTGAAAAAGGTATACCCTGTGCTGAAGGATCAGCTCTGTAGCTGTCTCACAATGTGGGTCTCAAAGATGGCAGGACGGAGAGAAAATAAACCAGTCACTGTAGGATACCTTTAAAAGCTCTGGGACAATGAAAAATTCCAGTTGTCAGATGCTTTATTTTATGGGAGACTGAAACATTCAGCATATGCACAGTTACCCGTCCACTGTCTATCCTGCTTTTCTAGTGCATCATTACCTTTTAATCCTTACAACAAACTATGAAGCAGGTAATAACTGAATAGGGCTACAATAGTTTCAGAAATCATTTTGTCTGAGACATTTCTCATGTAGCATATGGAGAAAAGGAGAACGTACTGTATTAAGGTTTTTCGGTTATTTTTAAGGCAGATTGCAAGCTCCTCCATTATTTCACAGCAGCAGGCTATGTCAGGAGTACCTCCATCTGTGATTGGATGATGATGGGTGATGATTCCATACTGCTGGTAGAGATCCAGAAGGTTTGGGACTCTATATTTTGACAGTTCCCCTCTGGTGCAGAAAACAAATATGTCTTGTATACCACAGCTCTTTAGTTCTTCTGCCAATAGACCAGGATACACAGAGACACACACATAGAAAACATCACACATTTAAATACCAGCAAGAGGGAGAATATGAAGCTAAGTTTCTTAAGCCAAAGTAATACCAAATGACAATCTATAAATCTGAAGTGCCTATTGATATATCTGAATCAAAAGGCGACGAATTAAGCCTGGTTTTACAAGTCAAAATGTCTCTTACTGAATTTCAAGATAAGTCAATTGCTGTTCTTGCAAAAATTTTTTTTGCAATAAATACTGGCTTAAAATAACTTAATATTGAGTAGCAAACACGGTTGACTTTGTGAGAAAAAGAAAAAAAGTGCTATCAATTAAGGAATGATAGATCTATGTTCAATTAAGGAATGATAGCACTTTTTTTCTTTTTTTTTTCCACAAAATCAACCATGTCTGCTACTTCATCACTTAGCTGTTTGCTTGACTCTGAGTATTGCATACAAAGTCTCCAGCAGGGCCCTGGCACCAGAGTGCTAGCATTCTCCCTCATATCTGCACTGTAACATATCCTTGTGTATTTAATTTTATTGACTAGGTCTCCAGAAAATAAAACATTAACTGTATTAAGCTTATGTGAACTAGCTATTTTCATAATAATGATATGAATACTATAGGCATTCTATACACTGGAACTTCTTTATGGCAATATTCACTATAGAGCATTTGGTTTAAAATAAATAATTCTGGCTGATCTAAGTGCCCCGAACCCCAGCCCTCTCCCTACCCCTTAAATCCAAGGACATTTAGCTATTTAAGTACAGAGTATTTTCTCATGAACTAGTCCCTGAGATATACAGTACTGTACATCTGTTTGCCTCTTGTACACATTTGGTAATTTTTATTATCCAGTGATTTTCCAACTTTCTGAAAAATGGCTGAGGAGGTATCTCAGGAACTGCTGCAGAGAGATTCTAGGTCTCCCATCGAATATTTTGACCTGTTTTATGTACTAGATTCCATTTCAGATTTCATTGCAGAAAAAAAAGCTTTTAGAAAAAAAATTGGAAACCACTTTTATAGAAAATGCTAAATGAATATGGCAGTCAAAATGTACAAGACTGACTTTGAGCCAATGATTTAAATTACACATATTTGCTTATGACCTAAATGTTCTCCAAATGTAAATTTCCTAGCATGATGGGTGTATCTAAAGCAAAAAGTTTTTATAAATATACAAGGGTCAACTATCTATTAGGGTCTTTAAGTCTTTCTTTGGTAGGTAAGGAATATATATATTTTTTGAGGCAGGGTCTTGCTCGGCCACCCAGGTTGGAATGCAGGAATGCAATCTCATCTCAGCTCATTGCACTCCAGCCTGGGCGACAGAGCATGACTTGTGATCTGGGCACCATCTCAGCTCACTACAGCTTTGATTTCCTTGGTTCAAGCGATGTTCCCACCTCAGCCTCACATGTTGCTGGGACTATAGGCGCATGCCATCATGCCCGGCTAATTTTTGTATTTTTTGCAGAGACAGGGTTTCGCCTTATTGCCCAGGCTGGTCTTGAACTGAGCCCAAGCAATCTACCCGCCTTGGCCTATCAAAATGCTGGGATTACAGGTGTGACCCACCGCACTTGGCCAGGAATAAAGTTTTAATTAGCAAACTGATGTTCTGGAATAACCAGGAAAAGGTTTTAAGGTTCAAAAATTCTATACTGGTCAGAAACAAGCAATATATACATTTTAATTTGCCGTACTCTAAGGACATTGGTAGAACTAGTAGATTTGAGACATTCCAGGCCAATCAGAATAAAATCTTTTGAAAAATTCACATTTGTGGGCTGAGCATGGTAGCTCATGCCTGTAATCCAACACTTTGGGAGGCCCAGGTGGGGGGATCACCCAAGGTCTGGAGTTCAAGACCAGTTTGACCAACATGGAGAAACCCCATTTCTACTAAAAATACAAAATTAGCTGGGCGTGGTGGCACATGCCTGTAATCCCAGCTACTTGGGAGGCTGAGGCAGGAGAATTGCTTGAACCTGGGAGGCGAAGGTTGTGGTGAGCTGAGATGGTGCCATTGCACTCCAGCCTGGGCAACAAGATCAAAACTGTCTCAAGAAAAAAAAGAAAAGAAAAGAAAATTAAGAAAATCCATATGTGTTAGTATCATGCAATATGTGAATTCCAAATTGGAGCAGATTATGAGGATTATTAGACTTGTGGCTATACTGGTATGAACATCCTTGAGCATGCAAAAACCAGTTCCCACTCTGTCTTTTCCAACTAGATGCTGGCTCTCAACATTTTCCATCCAGGATTCACAATTTCACTGTTGACTTGGAGTTCCCAGCTCAGACTTAATTTCTACTACCACAGTCAAGTCTGCAAGGAACAGCAAAGACCTGGGCATAGCAATATGTCAGTTTTCTATTTACATACTTTTTCCCCACCAACTTCTACCTCAAATGCAGTTTATATGTATAATATAACTACAACAATCAGTGAAAAGCAACTCCATGCGTAGGTAAATGCTGAGTCCTCTGTGCCCTTTCACAAATACCTCTTTACATATTAGAATAAGTCTATAGTTTGAAACTTCACAAAATATTAAAAATGTATTCTTATATTAAAAATAAACTATTGTTTGTTCCTTTTGACAGAGAGATTTTCAATGTTATTTATTTAAAAAACCCATTAGGCCTGGAATCCTAGAACTTTGGGAGGCCGAGGTGGGCAGATCACGAGGTCAGGAGTTCGAAACCAGCCTGACCAACATGGGGAAACCCTGTCTCTACTGACAATAAAAGAATTAGCTGGGTGTTGTGGCATGTGCCTGTAATCCCAGCTACTCAGGAGGCTGAGGCAGGAGAATCATTTGAACCCGGGAGGTGGAGGTTGCAGTGAGCTGAGATTGCACCATTACACTCCAGCCTGGGCAACAGAGTTAGATTCTGTCTCAAACAACAACAACAACAAAAGCCCAAAAAATCCTATTAGTGTGGTTGTGTGATATTACACCTACCTGTGTCTTTTTCAACATTTCTTCTAACATCTTTAAATTTACAACCTATAAGTAATAATAAAGCAAGTAAAAAGGTCAGCTTTTGGTCATATATAACAGATATGTTTAAACACTTACATAGATAGCTACTTTATAAAGTCATTCCACATGATCATTGATATGTTTCAGTTCTAGTCTCAACGTGAATGTCAATTTCTTCTATTTCTAGGAATATAATTACAGGGGTTCATCCTCATCAAGGATTCTGTATTCTGTGTCTCTTCTGTAGCAAGTACCTGGTTATAGTCCTCAGCCTCATTTTTACCCCAGGCTTTAAGCTTTATTAAGATGGGAAAAGCAGAACTGAAGAACTGTGACTGCAGATCTGGAAGGGACAAAAGGTAGACCTATGTTTCTTTATCTAGAGTCCACCATGAGGGCTTCTCAAAGTGTGTTCATCTGTGCTGACAGTCTGTGAAATTTCCTTATTGCTCAGTACAGAGAATGATGTATATTGATAAGATACTTGTTCTAAATACATTGTTGGCATGGATGTGGTGAAAAGGGAACACTTTTACACTGCTGGTGGGAATGTAAACTAGTACAACCACTATGGAAAACAATGTGGAGGTGCCTTAAAGAACTAAAAGCAGATCTACTATTTGACCAAAAATCCTGCTACTTAGGTATATACCCAGAGGAAAAGAAATCATTATATGAAAAAGATACTTGCATACACATATTTCTAGCAGCATAATTTGCAATTGCAAAAATATGTAACCAGCCCAAATGCTCATCAGTCAATAGCAGACAAAGAAAATGTGAGATTCCCAGGCAAGATGGGCAAATAGGAATAGCTCTGGTCTGCAGTTCCCAGAGAGCCCAGTGCTGGGAAGATGGGTGAGTGGCACCTGGAACACCAGCAAGACAGAACCTTTCACTGCCCTGGAAAGGGGGTTGAAGTCAGGGAGCCAAGTGGTCTTGCTCAGTGGATCCCACCCTCAATGGAGACCAACAAGCTAAGATCCACTGGCTTGAAATTCTCTCCGCCAGCACAGCAGTCTGAAGTCAACCTGGGACACTCAAGCTTGGTGCGGGGAGGGGCGTGCCATTACTGAGGCTTGAGTAAGCGGTTTTCCCCTCACAGTGTGAACAAAGCCACCCGGAAGTTCGAATTGGGTGCGGAACCCATCACAGCAGCGCAAAGCCGCTGAAGCCAGCCTGCCTCTCTAGATTCTTCCTCTCTGGGCAGTGCAACTCTGAAATAAAGGCAGCAGCTCCAGCCAAGGGCTTATACATAAAACTCCCATCTCACTGGGACAGAGCTCATGGGGGAAGGAGTGGCTGTGGGCGCAGCTTCAGCAGACTTAACCGTTCCTGCCTGCCAGCTCTGAGAACAACAGATCACCCAGCACAGTGTTCAAGCACTCCTAAAGGACAGACTGCCTCCTCAGGTGGGTCCCTGACACCCATGCCTCCTAACAGTGAGACACCTCCAGCAGGGGTTAACAGACACCTCATACAGGAGAGCTTTGGCTGGCACCTGGCAGGTGCCCCTCTGGGATAAAGCTTCCAGAGGAAGGAGCAGGCAGCATTCTTTGCTGTTCTGCAGCCTTCGCTGGTGATACCAGGCAAACAGTGTCTGCAGTGGACCTCCAGCAAATCCAAGAGACCTGAAGAAGAGGGGCATAACTGTTAGAAGGAAAACTAACAAACAGAAAGCAACAGCATCAACATCAACAAAAAGGACACCTACACAAAAACCCCATCTGAAAGTCACCAACATCAAAGACCAAAGGTAGATAAAACCACGAAGATGAGGAAAAACCAGCATGAAAAGGCTTAAAATTCTAAAAGCCAGAATGCTTCTTCTCTTCCAAAGGATCACAAGTCCTCGCCAGCATGGGAACAAAACTGGACAGAGAATGAGTTTGACAAATGAGGAGAAGTAGGCTTCAGAAGGTGGTAGGGGGAGATAATAACAAACTCCTCTGAACTAAAGGTACATGTTCTAACTCAATGCAAGGATGCTAAGAACCTTGATAAAAGGTTACAGAAAGTGCTAACTAGAATAACCAGTTTAGAGAAGAATATAAATGACCTGATGGAGCTGAAAAACACAGCACAAGAATTTTGTGAAGCATATACAAGTATCAATAGCAGAATCAATTCAAGTGGAAGAAAGGATATCAGAGATTGAAGATCAACTTAATAAAGTGTGAAGATGGGATTAGAGAATAAAGAATGAGAAGGAATAAACAAAGCCTCCAAGAAATACGGGACTATGTGAAAAGACCAACCCTACGTTTGATTGGTGTACCTGAAAGTGACAGGGAGAATGGACCCAAGCTGAAAAACATTCTTCAAGATATTATCCTTTACAGACAAGCAAATACTGAGGGATTTTGTTACCACTAGGCCTGCCTTACAAGAGCTCCTGAAGGAAGTACTAAATATGGAAAGGAAAAACCGGTACCAGCCACTGCAAAAACATACCAAACTGTAAAGACCATCGACACTATGAAGAAACTGCAACAACTAATGGGCAGAACAACTGGCTAGCACCATGATAGGATCAAATACATATATAACAATAATAACCTTAAATGTAAGTGGGCTACATTCCCCAGTTAAAGGACACAGACTGGCAAATTATATAGAGTCAAGAACTATCGGTGCTGTATTCAGTAGACCCATCTCGTGTGCAAAGACATACATAGGCTCAAAATAAAGGGATGGAGTAATATTTACCAAACAAATGGAAAGCAGAAAACAGCAAGGGTTGCAATCCTGGTCTCTGATAAAACAGATTTTAAATCAACAAAGATCAAAAGAGACAAAGAAGGGCATTACATAATGGTAAAGGGATCAATGCAACAAGAAGTGCTAACTATCCTAAACATAAATGTACCCAACAGAGGAGCACCCAGATTTATAACACCAGCTCTTAGAGACCTACAAAGAGACTTAGACTCCCACACAATAATAATGGGAGACTTTGACGCCCCACTGCCATTATTCGGCAGATCAACAAGACAGAAAATTAACAAGGATATTCAGAACTTGAACTCAGATCTGGACCAAGTTGACCTAATAGACATCTACCGAACTCTCCACCCCAAATCCACAGAATATACATTCTTCTCAGCACCACATCACACTTATTCTAAAACTGACCACATAATTGGAAGTAAAACACTCCTCAGCAAATTCAGAAGAATGGAAATCATAACAATCAGTCTCTCAAACCACAGTGCAGTCAAATTAGAACTCAGGATTAAGAAACTCACTCAAAACTGCACAACTACATGGAAACTGAACAACCTACTCCTGAATGACTACTGGGTAAATAACAAAATTAAGGCAGAAATAAATAAGTTCTTTGAAACCTATGAGAACAAAGACACAGTGGACCAGAATCTCTGGAACACAGCTAAAGCAGTGTTTACAGAGAAATTTATGGAACTAAATGCCCACATGAGAAAGCAGAAAAGATCTAAAATCGATACACTAACATCACAATTGAAAGAACTAGAGAAGCAAGAGCAAACAAATTCAAAAGCTAGCAGAAAACAAGAAATAACTAAGATCAGAGCAGAACTGAAGGAGATAGAGACACAAAAAAACCTTCAAAAATCAACAAATACAGGAGCTGGTTTTTTGAAAAGATTAACAAAATAGATAGACAACTAGCCAGGCTAATAAAGAATAAAAGAGAGAAGAATCAAATAGACGCACAAAAAAATGATAAAGGGGATATCACCACTGATCCCACAGAAATACAAACGACCATCAGAGAATACCATAAACACCTCTATGCAAATAAACTAGAAAATCTAGAAGAAACAGATAAATTTCTGGACAAATACACCCTCCCAAGACTTACCCAGGAAGAAGTCAAATCCCTGAATAGACCAATAACAAGTTCTGAAATTGAGGCAGTCATTAATAGTCTACGAACAAAAAAAGCCCAGAACCAGAGGGATTCACAGCCAAATTCTATCAGAGGTACAAAGTGGAGCTGGTACCATTCCTTCTGAAACTATTCCAAACAGTAGAAAAAGACAGACTCCTCCCTAGCTCATTACTTCAGGCCAATATCCCTGATGAACACTGATGCAAAAATCCTCAAAAAATACTAGCAAACCAAATCCAGCAGCACATCAAAAAGCTTATCCACCATGATCAATTTGGCTTCATCCCTGGGACCGTACGGCTAGTTCAACATATGCAAATCAATAAATGTAATTCATTACATAAACAGAATCAATGATAAAACCACATAATTATCTCAATAGATGGAGAAAAGGCTTTTGATAGAATTCAACACCGCTTCATGCTAAAAACATTCAATAAACTAGGTATTGATGGAATGTATCTCAAAATAATAAGAGCTATTTATGACAAACCCACAGCCAATATCATGGGCAAAAGCCAGAAGCGTTCCCTTTGAAAACTGGCACAAGACAAGGATGCCCTCACTTACCACTCCTATTCAACATAGTATTGGAAGTTCTGGCTAGGGGAATCAGGCAAGAGAAAGAAATAAAGGGTATTCAGATAGGAAGAGAGGAAGTCTGTGTCTCTGTTTGCAGATGACATGATTGTATATTTAGAAAACCCCATTGTCTCAGCCCAAAAATTCCCTAAGCTGATAAGCAACTTCAGCAAAGTCTCAGTATAGAAAATCAAGGTGCAAAAATCACAAGCATTCCTATACACCAATGATAGACAGTCAAATCATGAGTGAACTCTCATTCACAATTGCTACAAAGAGAATAAAATAGGAATATAACTTATAAGAGATATGAAGGACTTCTTCAAGAAGTAGAAGCCACTGCTCAAGGAAATAAGAGAGGACACTAACAAATGGGAAAACATTCCATGTTCATGGATATGAAGAATCAATATCATGAAAATGGTCCTACTGCCCAAAGTAATTTATAGATTCAATGTATTTCCATCAAGCTACCACTGACTTTCTTCATAGAATTAGAAAAAACTACTTTAAATTTCATATAGATCCCAACAAGAGCCCATATAGCCAAGACAATCCTAAGCAAAAAGAACAAAGCTGGAGGCATCATGCTACCTGACTTGAAACTATACAACAAGACTAGAATAACCAAAACAGCATGGTACTAGTACCAAAACAGATATAAAGACCAATGGAACAGAACAGAGGCCTCAGAAATAATGCCACACATTTACAACCCTCTGATCTTTGACAAACCTGACAAAAGCAAGCAATGGAGAAATGACTCCCTATTTAATAAATGGTGTTGGGAAAACTGTCTAGCCATATGCAGAAAACTGAAACTGGGCCTTCTTTATATGTTACACAAAAATTAACTCAAGATGGATTAAAGACTTAAATATAAGACTTGAAATCATAAAAATCTTAGAAGAAAACCTAAGCAATACCATTCAGGACCTAGGCATGGACAAAGACTTCATGGCTAAAATACAAAAAGCAATGGCAACAAAAGCCAAAATTGAGAAATGGGATCTAATTAAACTAAAGAGCTTCTGCATAACATAAGAAACTATCATTAGAGTGAACAGGCAGTCTACAGAATGGGAGAACATTTTTGTAATCTATCCATCTGACAAAGAGCTAATATCCAGAATCTACAAAGAACTTAAACAAATTTACAAGAAAAAAACATACAACCCCAACAAAAAGTGGGCAAAGTATATGAACAGATACTTTTCAAAAGAAGACATCTATACAGCCAATAAGCTTATGAAAAAAAGCTCATCTGGTAATTAGAGAAATGCAAATCAAAACCACAATGAGATACCATCTCATGCCAGTTAGAATGGCAATCATTGAAGTCAGGAAACAACAAATGCTAGAGAGGATGTGGAGAAATAGGAACACTTTTGCACTGTTGGTGGCAGTGTGTAAATTAGTTCAACCATTGTGGAAGACAGTGTGGTGATTCCTCAAGGATCTAGAAGCAGAAATACCATTTGACCCAACAATCCCGTTATTGGGTCTATATCCAAAGCATTATAAATCATTTTACCATATAGACACATGCACATGTGTTTATTGCAGCAGTGTTCACAATAGCAAAGACTTGGAACCAACCCAAATGCCCATCAGTGATAGACTGGATAAAGAAAATGAGGCACATATATACCATAGAATACCATGCAGCCATAAAAAGAATGAGTTCATGTTCTTTGCAGGAACATGGATGAAGCGGGAAACCATCATTCTCAGCAAATCAACACAGGAACAGAAGGCCATATACCATATGTTCTCACTCATAAGTGGGAGTTGAACAATGAGAACATATGGGCACAGGGAGGGAAACATCACACACTGGGGCTGTTGGGGGGTGGGGAGCAAGAGGAGGGGTAGCAATAGGAGAAATACTTAATGTAGATGACGGGTTGATGGGTGTAGAAAACCACCACGGTGCATGTATACCTATATAACAAACCTGCATGTTCTGCACATGTATCCCAGAACTTAAAGTATAACAAAAAATAAAAAACAACAACAACAAAAAGAAAATATGGGGTGTGTGTATATATATATATATATATATATATATATATATATATATATACCATGTAATACTACTGAGCCATGAAAAGGAACAAAATAATGGCATTCACAGCAACCTGGTTGGAACTGGAGACTATTATTCTAAGTGAAGTAACTCAGGAATGGAAAACCAAACATCGTATGTTCTCACTCATAATTGGGAGCTAAGCTTTGAGGACACCAAGGCATAAAAATGATACATTGGACTTTGGGGACTTGGGGGAATGGGAGGGAGGGGGATGAAGATAAAAGACTACACATTGGGTACAGTGTACACTGCTCAGGTAATGGGTGCACCAAAATCTCAGAAATTACCACTAAAGAGCATATCTATGTAATGAAAAACCACCTTTTCCCCCAAAAGCTACTGTAATAAAAAATAGAAAAAAAATATATGTATTGATAGGAAGCCCATTACCGTGTTACCTACCTGGAAGAGCACATAAACCAAGAAACTGAGAACAATTCACTCGTGACAAAGGTAGCCTGAAAAGAAGAAAAATGTATCAAGTTTAGTTAAGTTTTTTAAAAAAAATGTTATAAATAGGAATTCAGTTTAATCAATACCGTTGCTTGCCACTGAATAAGGGTGTGTTAAAGTTTTATAGTGGTCACAAAATAAGAATTCATAATTAAATATCAATATGTTGGTCTCAAAAAGACATAGAAAGACTGAAAGTTTTAAAACAGGGACTCATTTTAAAAAAATAACATTATCAATGTTTTTATTGAAGTCATGAACTCCAATAACATTAAGATGTAACACAGTGAATAATGTAACACAGTGAAAGTGATATGCAATTCACTTAAGAGTAGTCCAAGGATGTAGTTTCCAGTAACATAGTTTTATCAAGATTAGAGTTTAGATCACTAAAGGAAGTTAAAAGATTATTTATTTAAGTCTTAAAAATGACAATTTAGGCTGGATGTAGTGGTTAATGTCTATAATCTCAGCACGTAGAGAGGTCAAAGCAGGCAGATTGTTTGAGCCCAGGAGTTCGAGACCAGCCTGGACAACATGGTGAAACCCGGTCTCTAGTAAAATAAAAAAACAAAAAACCAAGTTAATTTAAATGTACCTTAAAGATAATAATGCCTAGATTGCCAACAGGTAGAATACAGTATACTTACATTATCCTGTGGTATATTACCTGAGGTAATTTGTATTAGTAATCTAAGGAAAATAAATAAAAAATGACTATCTGACAATTTTCTTCCCAGCATTTATACTACATTAGTATTTTAAGATGTTTTGGTAGAGCTTCCTTAAAAGATATAATTTCATATAATGAAAACCACAGGCTACTAATTCTTTGTTGTAATGGTTTTTGGTTAAAAATAAATAATGTCAAGAAATCATATTCTCAGTTTATGGTACTCAGGGACAGAGGATCATCTTGTCTGCATGCCAGAAGATGATTTAGAGGAAAACAGGAGGCATCATATAAATACCACCTGACTTTGAAAAGTAGACAAATTTTGGTGTTTAAATGGGGATTTTAAGTGCAAATGAAAGGTAATGCTATTTGATGGAAGGACAAAAGACCGTTAGGACCCTTTTTCTCTTCTGGCAGTAGGGATGGTGCTTTCTTAAGAAGAGAGACGATTACATTTGCAGTGATGACAGAAAGCATTTGATTGCTCATTGTAGAGAATCTGGTATAACCATAAGTTACTTGCCAAGATTAAAAGGTTGATTTTATGTAGAAACTTTTTGTCATTGCATTGATGTGGCTTTTATCTTAAACAGAGTCTGTTAATAGATGCATTACTGTGACATTACTTCTAACTGTTACCTAGGATTTGACTTAATGAGAAATGACTAAACATTTCATCTCATATTTGGTATACTTTTCTTTTGTCATAAAAGAATGAGATTTTGGTACTAAATGAGAGATTATTTCATCCTACCTCTACTTCTTACTTACTTGCTTCTACTAAGGTTTTCTCAATGTATAAAGAAGGACCAAAAAAAAAAAAGGGTCTTATTCTATATCATAGATAATAAATGAATCATGGAGTTAGAATTATCCTAACTGGCTCTAAAGATTAGAATTATATAATCAGCAGGGGATTCACTTAATATTTTAAATAGGTGAACTACATTCTACTAAGATTATGATGTAACTAAATTTACATTTATGATGTAAATTATGATTTTAGCTCATCATTGATCAGAAATGCTAACATACCATGATATTTGAATTGGAGTCTGTTCATCTTCAATAGGCTCTTCGTCTGATGAGTCAAACTCACTTGCTTGTATTGAACTAGGCTTCAAAAGAAATGTTATGTTAAATAACTGTAAATAATTTTTTTGTAGTTTTAGGATAGCTAATCCTTGCTGAAGGAATCCACACTGAATTCGTATTTGCAATGCATTCAGCCATCAACCCAGAATATGCATATGATCAGCAATATTAATAATAAATGACTGATATTTACTTTCCTATTAATAATTATAGTACTGAATAGTGGAAAGAGAGTTGGATTGGGAACCAAGAAATCTGGCTTCTGGTCTTGGTTCTGCCACTTACTGTATACTCTCTGACAAGCCAGTTTATTCTGAATCTGTTTTCCTCAACTATAAAGTGAGGAGATTTATTCATTCACAAATATTTCTTGGCTACCTTCATTTGCCAAGCTCTGGAGATGCAAAAGATCTGTAAGATAAATAGCATACTTTCCGTATGGCTGGAGAGACAGATGTGTGCATAGATTACAGAAGAAAGGTATTATATAAGTGCTGAAATGGAAGCAGAACTACACACTGTAGGGCAGAGAAGAGAGTGACCACTTAAGGAGCTGGAGAAGGTTTCAGAGAAGAGATGCTTCAGCTGGGTTTTGAAGGAAGAGCAGAAGGTTTTTAAGAAGATAGGAAAGGCAGGGTGGCTTACGCCTGTAATCTCAGCACTCTGGGAGGCAGAGGTGGGCGGATCACCTGAGGTCCGGAGTTTGAGACCAGCCTGGCTAACATGGCAAAACCTGGCTCTACCGAAAATCTGAAAATTAACCGGGCGTGGTGGCACACACCTGTAATCCCAGCTACTTAGGATGCTGAGGCAGAAGCATCACTTGAACCTGGCAGAGGTTGCAGTGAGCCAAGAACACACCACTGCACTCCGGCCTGGACGACAGAGCAAGACTCCGTCTCAAAATTTAGGAAAGAAATTAAGACAAGGCAAAAGGGGAAAGGGCTTGTGTATTGAGGAACTGTGATATCAAAATAGAGATGGAGTAGAGGAGATGAAGCTAGAGAAGTAGTTTTACCCACCCTTTTTCTCAAAAAATAATCAACACATCGCCTAGTAGTTTGGTGCGGGTTGTGTACATGAACTAATCTGCCCCCAGTTTTATGAATCACTAGACTAGAGAGATTGAGATATAGTTTGTATGCTGATCTAAGCAGTTGGGACTTAATCATGCAGCATTTTGTCATGGAAGGCATCTACACTCCCTGTTGAAATTTTAAAGGATCAAAAGAAAAAGAAAAACGAAACAGAACAAAACCCACACCCTTTTCTCACTCCCTAGTTGGAACTAATTGAAAGATAAGGCATTGGAGAAGCAAACTGAGTTTTATTATTGTATATTAAATGGAGTGTGCAGCTTAAACCTGTGGCCAAGTGGGCTTGTCCCTTGTTCACCCCAGAATTAGACAAACATATCCACCCAGTCACAGGAGGCCATGAACTGTCTGGGGCTCCTGTGTGCTACAAAGTGGACCAGAAAGCACCTTCTGCAGGCAGGCAGGTAGATCCCAAGAGAGAAGGGAAGAAAAAGTTGAGATACTGGTGTTCAGTTCCTTCCAAACTTGGGGATCAGATAACTCAATGGGGACAGGTGGAGAAAGAGCTCAGGAGTGAAGGACAGCAGATGTCCCTCCACATAGCAACATAGGGATTATCAACTATAACCACTTAATGCCCTTTCTAGTTCTGAAGCTATATTCTACAACAGTCTTGGTACTGGAAAGATCACAGGATGGCCAATTTAGGCTTTTTTTTTTTTTTTTTAGAGACAGGGTCTCGCTCTGTTGCCCAGGCTGGAGGGCAGTGGCGTGATCTCAGCTCACTGCAACCTCTGTCTCTGGGTTCAAGCTATTCTAGTGCCTCAGCCTCCGGAGTAGCCGGGACTACAGGTGCGCACCACCATGCTCGGCTAATTTTTGTGTTTTTAGTAGAGATGGGGTTTCACTGTGTTGGCCAGGCTGGTCTCCAACTCCTAGCCTCAAGTGATCCGCCCACCTTAGCCTCCCATAGTGTTGGGATTACAGACATGAGCCACCACGCCTGGCCCTAGGCTATGGATTTCTGTTGCTTTGGCTGTATCTGAAGTATTATCATCAACTGCCCCCAAACGAAAGACTTCCAGTAGGTTGTCAACCCCGGTAGTAGGAAATATGGGTTAGGTGAGGAATCTTCAGCTCCTTGCCTGGATCTGCTTTTTCTTTTAAGCAGCTTTGATGATTCATATTTCAAATTTGTGTGACCCATTCACCATGCCTCTGCCAGCCATGTTTATTAATCCTAACAGAGCTGGACGTTTCCACTTCCCCAAGCCCTGTAATTCTTAACGTCACAAGAAAAGGGCAGCATTGCCAGGTGGCCCTGGGGCATGGTGACAGCGGTGATGTCGCCCACAAGCCGGGGCGTGGCATTCGTACCCATGGTTTCCCCAGTGGACGCAGGGCAGCGCCCGGACACCCTTCGGGGCTGGGATATCTCGCCCACTCATCGCTAGCACTCAAGCTCCTCGGCTTGGTTTCCTCCGTACAACGGGGCTCGGTACTCTTTGGCTGGGCGGTTGGGAGGCTTATGAGACCCCGCAGGCGACAGGTGTCAGCCCACAGCAGGTGCACAGCGAATGTCCGTCTTTCCTTCGTCGGCCATCAACCCTGTTCCTTCGCAGCCATCTCTCGTGCCCGTGGGGGGCAGCGTCACCTCCCCGACCCACAGGACGGTTACAGACAGGGCTGCCAGGGCTGCCCTCCAGCCCAGGGCTGCCCTCCGGCTCAGGATCGGGTCCCCGGGAAAGCTTGCGTCCCTGCGGCCTCGCTCTTCCAAGCCACGGCACGCCTGACTCACCGGCTTCATCGCTGGCCGCGCCACGTCGAGACCAGTGCCGCCTCCCTCCGCAGCGCCGGCGGCTCACCAGTGCCCCGCGCCGAACCCGCCCCTCCCCTTAGCTCACTGGTTCTTCCTTCTGTGATGTGGGCGCGGCGTCTTCCAGCAACCAATCAGATCCGCTTCTGGTTTCTTACTCCGCCTTTGGGTGGCCGACAGCTCGTCCTCTAATCGCTGATTGGTTCCTAGAAGACCTTTGAAAGACGCGCGGGAGGCGGGCCCTGTGAGAAGTTGATTGGCTGGAAGGGTGCCCACCTCCTCCCGCCAGTTGAGAGAGTGCAGGGGCGGAGTCGGGGCTAAAGCGTCAGAAGGCGGCCCTAGCGTTTGGGGGGACGCTGGAAAGCTATGCTTTCTGATGGCAGGATGTCACCATGGTCCATAGGGTTGGGATTTTTTGTGTTTGTGACGGAGGTCTTACTAGTTTGCCCAGGCTGGCCTCGAACTCTTGGCCTCAAGCAATCCCCCCGCCTCAGCCTACGTTGTAGCGGCTAAGGTAGGGCGTTTTTTTTCTTTAAGTTGTAAATTTTTTCTTATTTTTTAAGGGCTCGGGGAAGCACTTTATTGGATCGTCACATGACAAACATCACATAGACTTTGTAATTATATATACACATACAAATACTAGGGAAAAAACTAAAAAATCTAGAGTATAAACATATTTTATATGTTTGACGTTCTATTTTCTTTATGACTTCAGGAACTAGACAAGTGACAGTGTAGATAAATCTTCCTGTCCCCCAAATATGAATTAAATTATATTGTGTGAAGGGAGATTATAAGATGCCAGGTAAGATAGGTCTAAGGGCCAGTGTTTCTACATAATTAGCTGTAATCTTTGAAAAATTTTTGAGTATGTTCCCCCCTTCTCCAGTCCCTATTGAAGTAGCCATAGGAAAGGAAGTCACCTAGAGCAGACCTGAGAAAAAAAATGCAGAAATTTCAGCTCCTGATTCATGTTGGGAAAGCCAATGGGTATAGAGCTATTAGAAGAAATTCCTTAGTAAAGAAGGTATCACAGTTTGACTTAGAGACTGTATTAGTCAGGGTTGCCCAGAGGAAAAAAAAATGAATAGGATGTGTATACATGCATTTAGAAACAGATTTATTTTAAGGAATTGGCTCCTGTGCTTGCAGAAGCTTGATGAGTCCAGAATTGGATGGGGGGAGGCCAGTGTACTGGAGACTCAGGAAAGGCTGTAATTCAAGTCCAGAGGCTGTTGTATGACAAAGAAGAGGCAATGTTGCATGTCGTCTGAAGGCTGTCTACTGGCGGAATTACCCCTTGGTCAGGGCAGGGTCAGGCTTTTGTTCTATTCAAGCCTTTGACTGATTGGATGAGGCCCATCCATATTATAGAGGGCAATCTGCTTTACTCAGTGTCTCCCAATTTAATGTAAATCTCATCCAAAAACACTTTCACAGAAGCATCTAGAATGATGTTTGTCCAACTAACTGGGCACCATGGCCCAGCCAAGTTGATGCATAAAATTAACCATCCTAGAGATCCACAGAGATTTTCCATACTCAGGAAATCCTTTTAGATCTGTGCTGTTCAATATAGTGACCATATTGGCTGATTATCTCCACAATCAAAGGCTAAATTAGAAAACTAAATTTTTGTGTGAACTCAAGGCCTACTTTGGAAATACCTGCCTCTTTTAATATAGATCTGCTTCCTTAGACGAAGTCCTTAGGGTTCAGGAACAGACCACACCCATCACATATTTATAGCTATTGGTTTGATGTGTAAGTTTGCATTTCATGTTAGAAATGGTCATGGTACAAGAGAATGTAGGTTGGTATGTATAGCTAGACGTAGAGTCCTGCCTTTGATCAAATAACCAGTATTTAAGGTGCACCTATGTTTTGTTTTATGGTTAGGATTGTAGACTCTTTAAGCGGAGTGGCACAGTTTTAAATATATTTGCATGTGTTTGAAAGTAAACCAGGCTGGCCCTGGGTGAAATTGTGAAATATGGTTGGCGGTTGGTGTTTCGGGCCCTCATTCCTCATCTTTGACCTTCTCCTCTCAAAGGCAAGAATCCACAAGGCTGGGCTGGTGTGTTGGAGGAAAAGGGATGGTGGAAGCATCTGCTATGCTTGCTTTGCTACGAAGCCACTGAGGGATGAACAGTTCCAGAAAGTGGTTGAGCTGTGGAGTGTGTGGGATGGTGAAGCACACTCAGAGGCGTGCAGGTGAGTATGCTTAAAAACAAAGTAACCCTCAATGGAGATTGAGCTCTAGGGTGGGAACCAGGTTGTACCCTTGGAAAAGGGATCCTTGACCAGGAATGTTGAAAATGATAACAAAAGACCATAAAAAACAACTAACATCCAGCCTCACATTCAGTAGAATAAGCTCATTTAACCATAGGCATCTTTTGTGTTATTTCCAGGTGGACCATTTAAACCACAGGCTTATTTCCATCCTAATCTCAGTATCTTGAGCTCAGGATTTTATTATCAGCTGACCCTTCCCTTCCACTCTCCTCTCTTTATCTGACTCCTGGATGTTGAGAATGCCCACTCTGCCCTATCACCTGTCAGCCTTGTCTCTGGCCATCTTCTGCTCTCTCCCTCAGCTCCATCCCTGACTCCAGCCTTTGAGGAGTGATGATGGTGCTCTTCCTTCCCGGCCTGGTCATTCACTGCCTCATGTCCCTGAGTTTCTGCTGTTTCAATTTTTGCAGCCCCCAAACCTGGAATTGCCAGTTTTTGCATTTTAAGAACAGCTGGGCTGGGTGCGGTGGCTCACGCCTGAAATCCCAGCACTTTGGGAGGCTAAGGCAGGCGGATCGCCTGAGGTCAGGAGTTCGAGACTAGCCTGGCCAACATGGTGAAACCCTGTCTCTACCAAAAATACAAAAAAATTAGCCAGGCGTTGTGGTGGGTGCCTGTAATCCTTGCTACTTGGGAGGCTGACACAGGACAATCACTTGAAATCAGAAGGCAGAGGTTGTAGTGGCCAAGATCATGCCACTGCAGTCAGCCTGGGAAACAGAGCCAGGCTCCATCTCAAAATAAAAAAAAAAAAGAAAAAGAAAAAGAACAGGTGGATATACTTCTTTACATGCTGCTGGGATTGGGATGGAGACAAGGGATGGAAACGAGGAATGTGGATGGATAGTACAGTGGGTAAAGCACAAGAAGTGGCTGTTGGTACAGCAAATGAAATAAATTTATCTTTTAATTGTGTGTGTAGAGAAGTATATTATGAAAGATATGTGTTATTAATCCACATGTGTTATTTATAGATACTAAAAGTACAGCAAACGGAAAAAAAGAACTTTAGTATTGTTATTTTTAAACAAATTTAATTCGTTTTATTTTTATTTCTTCATTCTATTATTATTATTATACTTTAAGTTCTGAGGTACATGTGCAGAATGTGCAGGTTTGTTACATGGGTATACATGTGCCATGGTGGTTTGCCGCATCCATCACCCTGTCATCTACATTATGTATTTTTACTAATGCTATCCCTCCCCATCCCCCCACCCCCTGCAATCCCTCTCTAGCCTCCCACCCCTCAACAGGCCCCGGTGTGTGATGTTCCCCTCCCTGTGTCCATGTGTTCTCATTGTTCAACACCCACTTATGACTGAAAACATGCGGTGTTTGGTTTTCTGTTCTTGTGTTAGTTTGCTCAGAATGATGGTTTCCAGCTTCATCCATGTCCCTGCAAAGGACATGAGCTCATCTTTTTTTATGGCTGCATAGTATTTCATGGTGTATATGTGCCACATTTTCTTTATCCAGTCTATCATTGATGGGCATTTGGATTGGTTCCAAGTCTTTGCTATTGTGAACAGTATTGCAATAAACATACGTGTGCATATATCTTTATAACAGAATGATTTATAATCCTTTGGGCATATTCCTAGTAATGGGATTGCTGGGTCAAATGGAATTTCTGGTTCCAGATCCTTGAAGAATCACCACACTGTCTTCCACAATGGTTGAACTAATTTACACTCCCACCAACAGTGTAAAAGAGTTCTTATTTCTCCACATCCTCTCCAGCATCTGTTGTCTCCAGATTTTTTAATGATCGCCATTCTAACTGGCTTGAGATGGTATCTCAATGTGGTTTTGATTTGCATTTCTCTAACGACCCGTGGTGATGAGCTTTTTTTTCATAAGTTTGTTGGCTACATAAATGTCTTCTTTTAAAAAGTGTCTGTTCATATCCACCCACTTTTTGATTTTTTTTTTTTTTTCTTGTAAATTTGTTTAACTTCTTTGTAGATTCTGGATATTAGCCCTTTGTCAGATGGGTAGATCGCAAAAATTTTTTCCCATTCTGTTGGTTGCCAGGTCACTCTAATGATAGTTTCATTTTGCTGTGTAGAAGCTCTTTAGCTTAATGAGATCCCATTTGTCTATTTTAGCTTTTTTCCATTGCTTTTGGTGTTTTAGTCACGAAGTCCTTGCCCATACCTATATCCTGAATAGTATTGCCTACATTTTCTTCTTGGGTTTTTATGGTGTTAGGTCTAATGTTTAAATCTTTAATCCACCTGGAGTTAACTTTTGTATAAGGTGTAAGGAAGGGATCCAGTTTCATCTTTCCGCTCATGTCAGCCAGTTTTCCCAACACCATTTTTAAAATAGGGAGTCCTTTCCCATTGCTTGTTTTTGTCAGGTTTGTCAAAGATCAGATGGTTGTATTTATGTGGCATTCTTTCTGAGGCCTCTGTTCTGTTCCACTGGTCTAAATATCTGTTTTGGTAGCAGTATCATGCTGTTTTGATTACTGTAGCCTTGTAATAAAGTTTGAAGTCAGGTACATGATGCCTCCAGCTTTTTTTTTTTTTTTTTTGCTTAGGATTGTCTTAGCTATGTGGGAGCTTTTTGGTTCCATATGAAATTTAAGGTGTTATTTTTCAATTCTGTGAAGAAAGTCAATGGTAGCTTGATGGCGGATAGCAGTGAATCTATAAATTACTTGGGCAGTATGGCCATTTTCATGACATTGATTCTTCCTTTCCATGAGTATGGAATGTTTCTCCATTTGTTTGTGTCCTCTCTTATTTCGTTGAGCAGTGGTTTGTAGTTCTCCTTGAAGCGGTCCTTCACATCCCTTGTTAGTTGTATTCCTAGGTATTTTATTCTCTTTGTAGCAATTGTGGATGGGAGTTCATTCATGATTTGGTCCTCTGTCTGTTATGGGTGTATAGGAATGCTTGTGATTTTTGCACATTGATTTTGTATCCTGAGACTTTAAGTTGCTTATCTGTTTAAGGAGATTTTGGGCTGAGATGATAGGGTCTTCTAAATAAACAATCATGTTGTCTGCAAATAGAGACAATTTGACTTCCTCTTTTCCTAATTGAATACGCTTTATTTCTTTTTCTTGCCTGATTGCTCTGGCTAGAACTTCCAGTACTATTTGAATAGGAGTGGTGAGAAACAGCATCCTTGTCTTGTACTAGTTTTCAAAGGGAATGCTTCCAGTTTTTGCCCATTCAGTATGATATTGGCTGTGAGTTTGTAATAAATAGCTATTATTATTTTGAGATACATTCTATTGATACTTAGTTTATTGAGAGTTTTTAGCATAAAAGGCTGTTTAATTTTGTTAAAGGCCTTCTCTGCATCTATTGAGATAATTATGTGGTTTTTGTCTTTGGTTCTGTCTATGTGATGGATTATGTTTATAGATTTGCATGTGTTGAACCAGCCTTGCATCCCAGGGATGAAGCCAACTTGATCATGCTGGATAAACTTTTTAATGTGCTGTTGGATTTGGTTTGCCACTATTTTATTGAGGATTTTCATGTTATCGTTTATCATGGATATTGGCCTGAAATTTCCTTTTTCAGTTGTGACTCTGCCAGGTTTTGGTGTCAGGATGATGTTGGTTTCACATAATGAGCTAGGGAGAAGTCCTTCTTTTTCTTTTGTTTGGAATGGCTTCAGAAGGTATGGTACCAGCTCCTCTTTGTACCTTTGGTAGAATTCAGCTGTGAATCTTTCTGGTCCTTGACTTTTTTTGGTTGGTAGGCTAATAAATGCTGCCTCGATTTCAGACCGTGTTATTGGTCTATTCAGGAATTCAACTTCTTTCTGGTTTAGTCTTGGGAGGGTGTAAGTGTCCAGGAATTTATCCATTTCTTCTAGATTTACCGGTTTATTTGCTTAGAGGTGTTTGTAGTATTCTCGATTGGTAGTTTGTATTTCTGTGGGATTGGTGGTGATAGCCTCTTTTTGTTTTTTATTGCATCTATTTGATTCTTTTCTTCTTAGTCTGGCTAGTGGTCTATTTTGTTGATCTTTTTTTTTTTTTTTTTTTTTTTTTAAAAGCTTTTTGATTTTTTGTTTTTTTTTTTAAGGGTTTTTTTTTTTTTGGTCTCTATCTCCTTCAGTTCTGCCCTGATCTTAGTTATTTCTTGTCTTCTGCTAGCTTTTGAATTTGTTTGATCTTGCTTCTCTAGTTCTTTTAACCATAATGTTAGGGTGTCAATTTTAGCTCTTTCGTCATTTCTCTTGTGGGCATTTAGTGCTATGAATTTCCCTCTACACACTGCTTTAAATGTGTCCCAGAGATTCGGGTATGTTGTGTCTTCATTCTCATTGGTTTCAAAGAACAGCTTTATTTCTGCCTTCATTTCATTATTTATCCAGTAGTCATTTAGGAGCAGGTTGTTCAGTTTCCATGTAGTTGTATGGTTTTGAGTAAGTTTCTTAATCCTGAGTTCTAATTTGAATGCACTGTGGTCTGAGAGACTGCTATGATTTCTGTTCTTTTGCATTTGCTGAGGAGTCTTTTACTTCCAATTATGTGGTCAGTTTTAGGATAAGTGTGATATGGTGCTGAGAAGAATGTATATTCTGTGAATTTGGGGTGGAGAGTTCTGTAGCTGTCTATTAGGTTCACTTGGTCCAGATCTGAGTTCAAGTCTTGGATATCCTTGATAATTTTCTGTCTTGTTGATCTGTCGAATATTGACAGTGGGGTGTTGAAGATTCCCACTCTTATTGTGTGGGAGTCTAAGTGTCTTTGTAGGTCATTAAGAACTTGCTTTATGTATATGGGTGCTCCTGCACTGTGTGCATATATATTTAGGATAGTTAGCTCTTCTTGTTGCATTGATCCCTTTACCATTATGTAATGCCCTTCTTTGTCTCTTTTGATCTTTGTTGGTTTAAAATCTGTTTTATCAGAGACTAGGATTATGACCCCTGCTTTTTTTTGCTTTCCATTTGCTTGGTAAATATTACTCCATCCCTTTATTTTGAGCCTATGTGTGTCTTTGCGCATCAGATGGATCTCCTGAATGCAGCACACTGATGGGTCTTGACTCTTTATCCAATTTGCCAGTCCGTGCCTTTTAATTGGGGAATTTGCTCATTTACATTTAAGGTTATTATTGTTATGTGTGAATTTGATCCTGCCGTTTTGATGCTAGCTGGTTATTTTGCCCATTAGCTGATGCAGTTTTTTCATAGTGTTGATGGTCTTTACAATTTGGTATGTTTTTGTAGTGGCTGGTACTGGTTTTTCCTTTCCATATTTGGTGTTTCCTTCAGGAGCTCTTGTAAGGCAGGCCTGGTGGTGACAAAATCTCTCAGTATTTGCTTGTCCATAAAGTATTTTATTTCTCCTTCACTTATGAAGTTTAGTTTGACTGGCTATGAAATTCTGGGTTGAAAATTCTTTTCTTTAAGAATGTTGAATATTGGCCCCCACTCTCTCCTGGCTTGTAGGGTTTCTGCAGAGAGATCTGCTGTGAGTCTGATGGGCTTCCCTTTGTGGGTAACCCGACCTTTCTCTCTGGCTGCTCTTGGCATTTTTTCCTTCATTTCAACCCTGGTGAATCTGAATGATTATGTGCCTTGGGGTTGCTCTTCTCGAGGAGTATCTTTGTGGTGTTCTCTGTATTTCCTGAATTTGAATGTTGGTCTGCCTTGCTAGTTTGGGGAAGTTCCACTGAATAATATTCTGAAGAGTGTTTTCCAACTTGGCTTCATTCTCCCCATCACTTTCAGGTATGCCAATCAAACATTGATTTGGTCTTTTCACATAATCCCATATTTCTTGTAGTCTTTGTTCATTTCTTCTTACTCTTTTTTCTCTAACCTTGCCTGCTCACTTTATTTCATTTAGTTAATCTTCATTCTGATATCCTTTCTTCTGCTTGATCAATTCAGCTATTGACACTTGTGTATGCTTCACAAAGTTCTCGTGCTGTTTTCTTCAGCTCCATCAAGTTGTTTATGTTATTCTCTATGCTGGTTATTCTAGTTAGCATTTCATCTAACGTTTTTTCAAGGTTCCTGGCTTTCTTGCATTGGGTTAGAACATGTTCCTTTAGTTTGGAGAAGTTTGTTATTACCCACTTTCTGAAGCCTGCTTCTGTCAATTCGTCAAATTTATTCTCCATCCAGTTTTGTTCCCTTGCTGGTGAGGGGTTGTGATCCCTTTGAGGAGAAGAGGCATTCTGGTTTTTGGAGTTTTCAGCTTTTTTGCACTGGTTTATTCCCATCTTCATGGATTTATCTACCTTTGATCTTTGAGGTTGGTGATCTTTGGAGGGGGTCTCTGAGTGGTCGTTCTTTCAGTTGATATTGAAATTATTTCTGTTTGTTAGTTTTCCTTCTAACAGGACCCTGTGCTGCAGGTCTGCTGGAGTTTGCTAGAAGTGCACCCCAGACCCTGCTTGCCTTGGAATCACCAGTGGGGGCTGCAGGACAGCAAAGATTGCTCCCTGTTCCTTCCTCTGGTAGCTTTGTCCCAGAAGGATAGCTGTCAGATGCCAGCCAGAGCTCTCCTGTATAAGGTGTCTGTCAGCCCCTGCTGGGAGGTGTCTCCCAGTCAGGATACATGGGGGTCAGGGAGCCACTTCAGAAGGCAGTCTGTCACTTATCAGAACTCGAGTGCTGTGCTAGGAGATCTGTTGCTCCCTTCAGAACTGCTGGGCAGGGACGTTTAAGTCTGCTGAAGCTGTACCCACAAATGCCCTTTTTCCCAGGTGGTTTGTCCCTGGAAGGTGGGGGCTTTATTTATAAGTTTCTGATGGGCTGCTGCCTTTTTTCAGAGATGCCCTGCCCAGCAAGAAGGGAGTCTAGTGACACAGTCTGCCTCTAGAGGCCTTGTTGTGCTACTGTGGGTTCCATCCAGTTGCTGTGTAAAGTTTCCAGTGACTTTGTATACACAGGTGAGGTTAAGACCACCTACCCAAGCCTCAGCAATGGTGGACGCCCCACCCCCTACCGAGCTCAAGGGTCCCAGGTTGAGCTCAGACTGCTGTGCTGGCTGCAAGAATTTCAAGCCAGTGGATCCTGGCTTGCTGGTCTCCATGGGGGTGAGACCTGCTGAGCCAGATCACTTGGCTCCCTGACTTCAGCCCCCTTTTTCAGGGGAATGAGCAACTCTGCCTTGCTGGTGTTCCAGGCACCACTGGGGTGTGAAAAAAAAAATAACAACAAAAACTGCTGCACCTAGCTCAGTATCTTCCTAAATGGCTGCCTCATTTTGTGTTGGATACCCGGGACACTGTTGTTGTAGGCACTGGAGGAAATCTCCTGGTCTGCAAGTTGTGAAGACTATGGCAAAAGCGCAGTATATAAGCCAGAGTGCCAGAGTGCCGGGAAAAGTCCTGAATAACTTCCCTTGGCTAGGAGAGGGAGTTCTCCGGCTCTCTGTGCTTCCTGGGTGAGGCAAAGCTGTACCCTGCTTCAGCTCGCCCTCCTTGGGCTGCACCAACTGTCTAACTAGTCCCAATGAGATCAACCTGGTACCCCAGTTGGAAATGAGGAGATCACCTGCCTTCTGTGTTGCTCTCTCTGGGAGCTGTGCACGGAGCTGTTCCTATTTGGCCATCTTGCCAGAAATCAACTCACTGTTTTATTATACTTTATCCTTATTTTTTTATAAACATGAGGAGAATTAAGAAAAAATAGAAGTCTTAACATATGATAGGAAGCTAAGTATAAACATGTTACAATCAAAATTAAGATGCCAATCTTAAGCACATTCAAAGCAGCAAAACTTTGTTTCAATTCGATGTTTAATGAACCTAGCATGGGTCAACCACATGAGATTAATTGTGAAGGAAAAGAAATAGAAGATAAACCTATACAAAATATCGTTAATGACATGTGATTGAAAATTGTGACTAAAAATGAAGATGTAATTATAGGGATTTTATAGTATTTTAAGTTTTCTGGAATGGAGCCCCCATCATCCCATGAATATATACGTCTTTCACACATTTGAGGTTAGCACACAAAAAAAAGAACTTTAAATTTTGTTTTAATTTTTTTTTTTTTTGAGACTGAGTTCACTGTTTGTCACCCAGGCTGGAGTGCAATGGCACAATCTTGACTCACTGCAACCTCCCCCTCCTGGGTTCAAGCAATTCTCCTGCCTCAGCCTCCTGAGTAGCTGGGATTATAGGGTGCCTGCCATGATGATGGGCTAATTTTTGTAATTTTTATTAGAGATGGGGTTTCACCATGTTAGCCAGGCTGGTCTTAAACTCCCAGCCCCAGGTGATCCACCCACCTCAGCATCCCAAAGTGCTGGGACTACAGGTGTGAGCCACCATGCCTGGCTGTTTTGACTTCTTATAAAGTTGTTAATTATATAAACACCTAATTGCTTGTACCCTTTTGCCAGGCATGTCATTATCTCTGTACGTGTTATTTGGTTAATATAAAACTATTAATATATGCGTATGCTTCTTTGTTCCTTGCTTGTCTATTCCAAAATTAAGAAATTAGGCTAGGTGCAGTGGCTCACGCCTGTAATCCCAGCACTTTGGGAGGCAGAGACAAGAGGATCACTTGAGTCCAGGAGTTCAAGACAAGCCTGGGCAACATATCAAGACCCCATCTCTAAAAAAATTAAAAAAATTAGCGGGTATGGTGGCAGGTGCCTGTAGTCCTAGCTACTTGGGAGACTGAGGTGGGAGGATCACTTCAGCCCAGGAGTCTGAGGCTACAGTTAGCTATGATTTCGCCACTGCATTCCAGCATGGGTGACAGCAAGACTCTGTCTCCAAAAGAACTTAAAAAATAAAAAAAGGATGTTGCCTTAGTGTGCCTGTGCTGTATAGCGCTGTTCTAACTGTAGATACTAGGCGGGGAGGAAAACTAGAAAAGACTGAGTGATGCTAGCAAAATAAACAGCTGAGTTGAAAAGAGAGTGGAAGGTTAAGGAGGGCTGAAAAGAAGGAATAATAAATGAGGTGGGTGGGGTCCTCTGGGAACTGAGGAGTGGGATGATGCCTGTGGCATCTGGGTCAGCAGATGCCCCTCACTCTTTGTGTTCAGGGCAGGCCCAAAGAACGAAGAGACAATTGCTGCCTCCTTGGGTGGTCAGAAAAGGTCATTAAAAGAAAAACTTATTTTGAACCACAGTCAGGAATGTGTAAAGTTCAAAAAGAAAATATATACTTCTTGGTTAGCTGATGGAATAAGAATCCACATTGCACATAGAATGGAGCTCAGTGGTTGGGAAGAGGTATTGAGAACTAAGTGGTCTTTAACAATAATTGGTAATAGCTGCCATTTTAAAAAAGGCTTATTATGTGCCAAGCACTGTTTTAAGATCTTTGTCTGCATCTTTTCCTTTAATTTACTTAGTTTTCCAAAGAGGTGGTTTAAAAAGATGAAAGCAACTTGCTCAAGGTTAACAGCCCAGTCAGTAAGGGGTGGACCTGGGAGCTGATGGAGGCAAGTTGATACTAGAGGCTGACACTCTTAAGCACTATGCTGTACTGAATCCCTAGGAGAACTTGGGTCTGTATCTTTTCTATCTGTGCTCAATAGAAAGTCCTCAGAACTTTGGCATAATGACTGTATTAGTCTGTTCTTTCACTTCTAATAAAGTATTCCTGAGACTGGGTAATTTACAAAGAAAAGAGGTTTAATTGACTCACAGTTCAGCCTGGCTGGGGAGGCCTCAGGAAACTTAGAATCATGGTGGAATGGGAAGCAAACACACCCTTCTTCACATGATGGCAGAAAGGAGAAGTGCTGAGCAAAGGAGAGAAATGCCCCTTATAAAACCATCAGATCTCGTGAGAACTCACTCACTACCATGAGAACAGCAGTGTAGGGGTAACCACCCCCACGATTCAATTACCTCCCATGATGTGTGGGAATTATGGGAGCTACAATTCAAGATGAGATTTGGGTGGGGACACAGCTAAACCATATTAGTGACTAAATGTCAGACTAGTAAACTGCACATACATTAGGTGATCTGCAGAAGTTAATTAAAGATAAAATGGGTCTCATGGTAGAGTTTTACAAAAATCGAATCAAGCAAACTAGGGTTCAGTATCAGGAAGGCATAACTAAATGTGAAAGATATCATTAAATTGATAACTGCATTAATAAATCTGTTTCAAGAATATCCTAATAGGATGGTGACTGGCTTAAAGTTCAGAAAAGAGAACCTCTAAAAAATAAAATGGCTGTGTTTTTTCCTTACTTTCCCTGGGAGGAGTATGGCAGAGTCTGGTTTTTTACTTAACGAGTTTCCTTCTCTTCTTGGACACATAGCTAGACTGCATTTCCCTTGCAGTTTGGTGTCCATGTGACTGTATTCTAGTTAGTGGATAGGAGGTGCTGTGAGCCTCTACTGGGCCTGGTTTATAAAGAGCCTTGCACAGATGAGCCTTCTTGGTTGTAGCAATAGCTTAAGTCAGAGAAGCAGGTGATCTTGGAAGCCTAGAAGAAAATACCTTGCACATTAATTTTAAGATGTCATTGATCGTAAGATATAACCCAACTTCTGCAATGTTAAATGCTAAAAAAAGTGAATCTTACTCAAATATGTGAATGGGGATATGTTGATCCCTGGAAAGGTACGTCTCCATTGTAATCGATATATGAACATTTGATTTATATGTTGAGTTCTTGTTGGTTTAGTTAGAATGCCTTAGTCCTGAAGGGTTTGATCAATATGTGGTTTGATCAGTACCACTAGTATGTTAGCTCAGTTTTATCTGCTTTGTTCTCTACTGTTTGCTCAGCACCTGAAAAACCCCTTGCACATGAACAAACATTTATTGGAGGAATGAATACAAAGTCGGAGGCCGCCTGTGGCTCCATGAGGCCTTGCCTGACAAACTAGTCAGCTCTCCTCAGACTTAGCCATGGGAAGGCTTTCAGATGGTGGCAAGAAACTCAGTGAATCAGCCATTTTACCTTAATGGTTGACAGCATTGTTGGGGGATACAATCTATTTTGTAAGAAACTTGAAGAAAAACGAAGTTCTGTCATATAGGTAACTAACAATTGTTGAAAAAAGATTAGAGAAAGGAGAAATCAACATGAGAAACATCTGGGATGGCTTTGTAGAATAACAATTTATTCAACACTGTCAATGTGTCAAGGGCTATTCTAATTTCTTTATGTGTTTACACAAATGGTGGTAGATAGAATTAATGACCCCAATCTTTGTCTCTCTTTGTTACCACATCATTTGCCATGAGATGCAGTTCCTCCCACTAATAAAGTATATTTTCCAGACCTGTGACTTTAGATTTGGCTATGCAACTTGTTTTGGCCATTGGAATGTTAGTAATTATATATGTTGGGGTGTCCTCAAGACCACACCACAGTTGAATGATTTGCTAGTAGGACTCACATGACTCAGCATACATTCATAGTCACAGCTATGATTTCTTACAGAGAAAGAACACCAAGAAAAATCAGCAAAGAGAAGGGTGCATGGGTCAAAGTCCAGAGGGAACCAGGTCCAGAGTTCTCTCCCCAGGAAGTCACACAGGACATGACTAACTTTCTTAGCAATGAATTGTGAAAACCCACATGAAGTTTTGTCATAGGGACATGTAGAAAAATTATCAGTAGGATCCCATGCAGTAGGGTGGAACCCACCTGCAGTTATCCCTGTTAGGAGTCCTGGGCTTAGCCAGTTAAAATTAACCCCATTAACCATAAAGGTCTATCTTAGAAAGCCAGACAGTTTCCTCTTTGAATTTCTGTATAAACCTTTTGTTTCTGGCCTGAGGCATCAGTTCAGGTGCAGTACAACTCTTGCCAGTAAGCTGGAGCCTCCAGGGTGAGGGCAGTTCCACCGTAGTCAAGGTAAACCCCCAAGAATTGTAGGGTGTACACGCTACCCCTTAAAACAGAATTTACAATTCTAAGGCATTGCAGGCAGGACATACGTGGGCCAGGAAGGATAGATGAGCAGTGCAGTGCTGCAGTGCAGCGCCTCATGGTGGGGCCTCCTACTCCAGGGTTCTCACTCCAGTCCACATAAATTAGGTTCAGTCCTTGGCTTTAGGGAGACTTTCTGAGACAGTCAGTTCCAAACAGCTCTGCTTGTCAGTGACAGGGCTTCATTTGTCTTATGTGTGTGAACATTTGTAGGTGTGCTGTATGGAGAGCAGGGGGCTGGCCAGCTGTGGGTGCCCCGGTCAGTGCTGGCCCTTTGTGGTCTTGGCTGAGGAGTCAGTTTGAATTCAAAGTGCCTACTCTGAGCTTGGAAAGGCGGCATGGGGAGTTTTCCTTCAAGAAGAGGAGGAAGCTTCCAGAAACAGTTCTAAACACAGAGGTCATTAATGCCTCCCCACCCCCGCCTCAAACATCCCGTGTTTTGTTTTATCATCCTTGTTACAAAATCAGTATTTCCCGTTTCGTAATCATTATTTTATAGTTTTTCCTAGTCACTTTTTTTTTCAACTCATCAGACCCTTTGTCTGAAAGGTTATATGCAAGGGGACAAAAGCATTTTCACAGAAAAACAGTTTTATACCACTTGACCAGAAAGGCACATCATGTTCAGGAATCAGTCAGGCAAGAATCCTGAAGTTTCAAAAAATTTCAAAATGATGTACAGAACCTCACATCTCTTTTGTCCTGATCACTTATCTAGTGAGCAGCCTAGAAAGGATCAACCTCTTTCTGGAAACAGCTGCATTTAATAATCAAACTGCCTTCTATGTTGTGTGTACCAGGAGAAAGGTGAGGGAAGTAGAGTCAGGTTATCAATTCATTATAGTCAACGGCAGCGAATCCACAACACAACAGGTCAACAGATGTAAGACCCAGTGGGGCCTGATAGTCTGATCTGTCCGGGTGATGGAGGGGTCACTGTGATCCTTCCATCACAGTCACCCAGGGTGTAGCTTTTGGCAGTAAACACAAGTTAGGGACACAGTCTGCAGATGCATTAGAAACACAGAACTGAACAGCTCAATTTCAGGTGGTCCCATCAGAGAGTAAACTCTCTTCCCTGAGCATCTGTATGTGAACCCAGATGGTCCAGCCAGCATCCATGATGTTTTCAGGGCATATGGCTGCACAGAGGAGTGTCTCAAACCTGCACTGGTCCTCCAGTTGAAGTCCTATTCATCGAACCTATGCCTGTTTTCAGTTGAGTACAGCTTGTCTGGAAGCTGTAACAGCTCATAACAGATAGTGTCAGCATTTAGCTTTAAGTCCCAGGAAATAGGATCTTTGATTTCAAAATTCAAAAAAAAAAGCAGAGGCTTTGCTTTGGCAGGAGCAAAGGCAAACTCTTGCAGGGGCAGACAGCTGTGTTCCAAGTCCAGGTGACAAGCAAAGCTTTTTTTTAAGTCTTATGATAAATGTCAGTCCAAACTGACCTCCTTAAAATATGCACATCAGGCCAGAAATTCATCAGCCTTTCTAAGGGTCAGACATCTGATTTCAAGAGAGTTCATTAGCAAACTAAAAGCTAGTCTTTAAAATTCTAAAAATGTATCTCTATCTGGAGATTGCTTCTCTTTTTCTCATGTTACCTCCTTTTTCCCTGAGGCTCTAATTGGCAAAAATAGTAAAAATCATGGGTTATGGAGACTAGCTCTGTTTTTACTACAGGCCCATTTCAGAGACATTGTAGATTCAAGTTTCAGATTGCCTCAATAAAGTGAGTTACCCAAATTTTTTAGTGTCCCAGTGCATAGTTATATTTACACTATACATACCGCTGTATATAGCATTAGGTATGTGCAAATACATTATGTCTAACAATGTCCATACCTTAATTTAAAAATACTTCATTGCTAAAAAATGCTAATAATCGTCTGAGCCTTCAGGAAGTTGTCATCTTTTTGCTGGAGGAAGCTCTTGCATTGATGTTGATGGCTGCTGGCTGATCAGTTGAAGACTGGTTGCTAAAGGTTGGAGTGACCCTGGTGATTTCTCAAAATAAGACAGCAGTGAAATTTGCCACCTAGATTGACTCTTCATTTTATGAAAGTTTTCTCTGTAGCATGTGATGCTATTTGATAGGAATTTGCCCATGGTAGAATTAAAAAATTGGAGTCAGTCCTCTCAAACCCTGCTGCTGCTTTATCAACTGCTGGTGTAATATTCTTATTCCTTTGTTGTCATTCTAACAGTGTTGACAGCATCTTCACCAGGAGCAGATTCCATCTAAAGAACCATTTCTTTTGCTCATCCAGAAGAAGCAACTCATCATTCATTCAAGTTTTATCATGAGATTTCAGCAATTTAGTCACAACTTCAGGCTTTTTATTTTGGTTCTCTTGATAGTTCTACCATGTCTGCAGTCACTTCCTCCATTGAAGACTTGATCCCCTGGAAGTCATCTATGATGACTGAAATCAGCTTCTTCCCAACTCCTGTTAATGTTGATATTTTGGCCTCCTTCCACAAATCACAAATGATCTTTATGCATTTAGAATGGTGAATCCTTTTTGGAGGTTTTCAACTTACTTTTCCCAGATTCTTCAGAGGAATTACCACCCATGACAGCTATAGACTTACAAAATGTATTTCTTACATAATGAGACTTGAAAGTCAAAATTACTCCTTGATCCATCAGCTGCAGAATAGATGTCATGTCAGCAGAGATGAAAACAATGTTCATTTCCTTGCACATCTCCATCAGAGCTCTCTGGAGACCAGTTCATTGTCAATGAGCAGTAATATTTTGAAAGGAATCTTTTTTCTGAACAGCAGGTCTCAATAGTAAGCTTAACATATTCAGTAAACCGAGCTGTAAAGAGATGTGCTGTCATCCAGGCTTTGTTGTTCCATTTATGGAGCACAGGCAGAATCAATTTAGTGTAATTCTTAAGGGCCCTAAGATTTTTGGAATGGTCAAGGAGCATTGAGTTCAACTTAAAGTCACCAGCTGCATTAGCTCCTAATGAGAGAGTCTGTCTGTTCTTTGAAGATTTGAAGCTGGATATTGACTTCTCTCTAGCTATGAGAACCCTAGTTGTCATCTTCTTCCAATAAAAGACTGCTTCATCTATACTAAAAATCTGTTGTTTGGTGTAGCCACCTTCATCAATGATCTTAGCTAGATCTTCTGAATAACTTGGTGTGGCTTTCCCATCAGCACTTGCTGCTTATACTTTGAAAGAAGGTTTGGGACACAGCTTCTTTCCTTAAACCTCATGAACCAACCTCTGCTAGTTTCCAGCTTTTCTTTTGCAGCTTCCTCACCTCTCTCAGCCTTCATAGAATTGAAGAGAGTTAGGCTGGGCATGGTAGCTCACGCCAATAATCCCAGCACTTTGGGAGGCTGAGGTGGGCAGATAGATAGCTTGAGGTCAGGAGTTCGAGACCAACCTGGCCAACATGGTGAAAACCCGTCTCTACTAAAAATACAAAAATTACCCAGGTGTGGTGGTGCATGCCTGTAATCCCAGCTACTTGGGTGACTGAGGCAGGAGAATCTCTTGAACCCAGAAGGTGGAGGTTGCAATGAGCTAAGATCACGCCACTGCACTCCAGCTTGGGCGACAGAGTGAAACTCTGTCTCAAAGAGAAAAAACAAACAACAACAACAACAACAACAATGACAGAACTGAAGAGCGTTAGGGCCTTGCTCTGGATTCTGGATTAGGGTTTGGCTTAAGGGAATATTTTGGCTGGTTTGATCTTCTACCCAGGACACTCAAACTTTCTTCGTATCAGCAATAAGTCTGTTTCACCTTTCTGTCATTCATGTGTTTACTGGAGCAGCACTTTTAATTTCCCCTAAGAGCTTTTCTTTGCTTTAACAACTTGGCTAACTAGTACAAGAGACCTAGCTTTCAGTCTGCCTTGGTTTTTGACATGCCTTCCTTACTAAGCTTAATCATTTCTAGCTTTTGACTTAAAGTTAGAGATATGTGACTGTTTCACTTGAATACTTAAAGAGGCAATTGTAGGATTATTAATTTGCCTAATTTCTTTTCTTTTTCTGAGATGGAGTCTCCCTCTGTTGCCCAGGCTGAAATGCACTAGTGCAATCTTGGCTCGCTGCAACCTCTGCCTCCCGTGTTCAAGCGATTCCACTGCCTTAGCTTCCTGAGTAGCCTGGGATTACAGGTGCCTGCCACCATGCCTGGCTAATTTTTGTATTTTTAGTAGAGACAGGGTTTCACCATGTTGGCCAGGCTGGTCTCGAACTCCTGACCTCAGGTGATCTGCCTGCTTCAGCTTCCCAAAGTGCTGGGATTACAGGCCTGAGCCCCTGCACCCAGCTTAATTGGCCTAATTTCAATATTGTTGGGGATAGGGAAGCCTATGAAGAAGGAGAGAGGTGGGGGAATAGCCGGTCCATCGAGCAGTCAGAATATATACAACATTTATCAATTACGTTTGTTGCCTTATACAGGGATAGTCTGTAATGCCGCAAAAATAATTACCGTAGTAACATCAGAGATCACTGACCACAGATGACTATAGTAGTAATAAAAAAGTTTGAAATATTGTGGGAATTAGCAAAATATGACACAGAGATATGAAATTAGCATATGCTATTGAAAAATGGCACTGATATATTTGCTTGAGGCAGGGTTGCCACAAACCTTCAGTTTGTAAAAAACCTGCAATATCTGCAAAATGCAGCAAAACAAAGTTCAATAAAATGAAGTATTCATGTACTAACAGAGTTCACATTCTGATTCACTTACTGGTGGCAAAAAGTAAGAACCTCCTGTCTCATTAACACTCTTTCTTTGCAACTTTCCCTGATTGAAATGATCTCAGTAGTAATTATGAGATTACAAGCATATAATATTTTGCATCAATTTTTATCATACTTGCAGATGCAATAGTCACAAAACAAGATATTTTTAAAAATTTATTTTTTTCTCATTGCAGGTTTACTCAAATCTCTAGCAGTAAATTCAACATTTGTAGGGTTAATATTCCAGCTGTCAGGGAAGATTCTTGCTAGAATGCAAGGGAATAGGAATGGTTACTGTGGCAGTGGCGGCAGCTAGGCTGAAGACTGGACAGAGTGTCTTTTTCTTCCCCGTCCTCCTCCACTTTCTGGTTTATCGAGAGCTTTGTCTAGCCCTGGATTGATTTAATGGTTCCCTCGACTTACTTGGAGGAAAGAGCAATATAAACTTTTAAATTCTTAATTTAAAATATTTAGAGACAGGGTCTCCTTCTGTCACCTAGGCTGGAGTGCAGTGGCACAATCATAGTTTACTGCAGCCTCCAACTTCTTGGCTCAAGGGAGCCTCCTGCCTCAGCCTTTCAGGTAGCCAGGACTATAGACAAGTACCACCATGCCTGGCTAATTTTTTATTTATTTACTTTTTGTAAAGATGGGATCTCGTTATGTTGCTTAAGTTGGTTTTGAACTTCTGGCCTCAAGTGATCCTCCCACCTCGGCCTCCCAAAGCTGTAGGATTACAGGCATGAGAGTCACTGCACCAAGCTCTTTTTAACATTTTTAACTCATCCAAAACTCACCTTTGGGTATTTTTGGTCCTTTTTCCTCCCAACTAGAGGAAAGAATGAAAACCAAAGGTATTACTAGAGCTATACTTTTTTCCCTTCTCACTTTAGCCAGAATAGCTGAAAATAGCCAGGTGATCCAGTGAATGAGTCTTCTTTCCTGGGGAGGGATCTATTATTTAAAAGTTCCATAGGTAGTTTTTAACTCACAACACTGAGCAGCCCAGATGCTGTTTCATATCATGGGTAACTTTATAGCCACCCAGGCATTAAAGCTTTGTCACCTCCTGTCCCTTAATCCCTCCTTTAACGAAAGAATGCATTTCTCATATTTCATTGAGTCAGAGTTGGTCTAGAGAATCCTGCTTTTGACACAAAATATATGTCAGGGAGATCCCTAAGACCACTTCCATATTTGAGGATTCACTAGGATTGACAGGACTCAGTATGCAGTTGCACTCATAGCTAGGAATTGTTAGAGTGAAAGGATACCACGCAAATCGGCAAAAAGAAAGGGACATGGGACAAAGTCTGGAGGAAACTATGTTCAAGCATTCACATATAGTCTCCCAGGGGAATCACACAGGATGTGATTAATTCTCCAAGCAATGAGTTGTGACAACATGTGTGAAACTGATACCAGTAGGAGACAGGAAAATACTGGGTAGAAGAGGGCAGTTCCCTGCAAAGGCCCCACTCTGAAGCCTGGATACCCACAGTCCTAAATGGGAACAAGCATTCCTATCTTTGTGCCCAAAAGTTGCCTTTTGGCCCTCTATGCCCCCCTATCCTGTACCCATATAAACCCCAAACCCCTGGCTCCAGAGGGAGACCAGGAGATGAACAGAGAGCAGAAGGATGACAGAATGGCACATCAGAGAGAAGAGAGAGAACAACCAAATGCTGAGGAGTTTGACTGGGGATGGTGGGAAAGAGATCAGCTATTGGGTGGCCAAACTCCAGGGAAAGATCGTCTTCCTGCTTCATCCCCCTTCCAGTTCCCCATCTTTCCCACTGAGAGCCACCTCCACCACTCAGTAAAACCTCTGCTTTCACTGTCCTTCAAGTCCATGTGTGATCCAATTCTTCCAGAATGTGGGACAAGAGCTAAGGATATAAAAATCTGTCACACTGGCTCTCTGTTCTTGCAAAAAGGCAGAGGGTCTACTGAGCTGATTAACACTTAAGCTGTCCACGGACAGCAAGGCTAAAAGAGCGCACTGTAACACACACCTTCTTGGGCTCCTGCACCTGTCTGCATGCTCTCCCTCCTGTAAGGGGTTTGAGCAGCGGTGGTGACCGAACAGATGAGCCACACCTCTGTTGCCATCCTGCAAAGGGGGTCAGGGGACTCTCCCGTTTCAAAATGTTGTCTATCAGGGAAACTCATTAGAGACTTGGTGACTAGAGTTTCTAGTGGGGGCTGATCATGCAGGCGTGTTTGCCTAGCATGTAATAATATTTCAGGCTCCTGGAAAGAAAGCAGATTTTCAGGATAAACATATTGTTTGCACAAAATGCTTAGGTATAGTGAACGTTTCTTATCAGACAATGTGAACTCTCCCCAAATTCAAGTTCCCAGATACCAGCCAAGGGCAATCTTGCAAGCAGGTTTTTCTAAGGACAGCAGTACCAGGCTTGCTATGCTCTTTTCTGCACAGTATGATGTGGCAAAAGGTTCAAAAAGTTTTTGGCCAATCAAGCTCGTCCTTGTTTCTCTCTTCTGTTATGATGAGAAACACACTCCTGGTGTAGCCCACTTATCTGAGGAGGAATATATGACATATAGGAAATAAAGCTGGGTCTCCAGAAGACCTCAGTCAAAATCAACCAACAACCCTGGGCGGTCTCTGTATGTGAGGAGCTCAGCTGATATAGGCAGAGCTGTCCAGCTGAGTCCAGCTTAGGTAAGCTGACCCTCAGTCAATCCTTAGGTGACCCTTACATCTGTGAGAATAATTGTTTTAATCCACTGTGTTTTAGGGTGGTTTGTGGCAGTAGCTAAATGATACACGAATTTAACACTCCCAATAGCACTATTAGGTAATTATTATTATTATTATTATTATTGAGACAGGTCCTTGCTCTGTCACCCAGGCTGGACTACAGTGGCATAATCTCAGCTCACTGCAACCTCTGCTTCCTGGGCTGAAGCAATCCTCCTGCCTCATTCTCCCAAGTACCTGGGACTACAGGCACATGCCACCACGCCCAGCTAATTTTTGTATTTTTTTCCTTGCAGAGATGGGATTTTATCATTGTTGCCTAGGCTGGTCTTGAACTCCCAGTCTCGAGCAATCTGCCCACCTCAGCCTCCCAAAGTGCTGGGATTACAGGCATGAGCCACCGTGCCTGGCCAAGGTAAATATTATGAACTTCATTTTATAGATGAGGAAACTGAGAAAACCAAAGAGGGAAATTAAGGTCCCATTTTTCCATAGTCCCACAGCTTCTAAGTGGAAGGGCCAGGATCTGAAGGCAGAATTTCGACTCTAAAGCCTGCATGCCTAACAATTGCTTTCCGCCATCTTGGAGCTTCAGCTGGAACTGGGAGAATTGCAAAGCCTCAGGTAAGAATAGGCACATCTTGTAAGGAAAGCAGTCGGGAGGCCAGCAAGAGAGAAGAGAAATAATTGTGTTAGAGAATCATGGAAAATCATGTTAGAACCTTCCTCTTCTACCTTTGTTTTGAATGTAATGTTGTGAAGGCAAGCTTTGAGATCTCAGGGGAAAAATAGAAAATAAATCTCAGAATCATGTTGAGAAAAGCTTGATGATGATGATGATTAATAGAGATCGAGCATCTGCTAAGTGGTGGATATTGCTAAGCACTTGTAGTAATCATTGGTGCTGTCCAAAAATACCTTCAGTTTTTCTCCAGGGCCCACAGTAGAATTTCACTTTCTTGGTTTCTGGAAGTAGAGATGGCCAACTGACTGACTTTAGTCCAGAGTCAGCAAATACATTCTTCAGCCTGTAAGCTAAGAATGATTTCTACATTTTTTATAGCATCATAAAAAAATAAAATATGTGAAAGAGACCATATGTGGTTCACAAAGCTGAAACTTTTTACTATCTGACCCTTTACAGGGAAAGTTTGTTAGTCCCTGTTGTAGTAAATACATTGACAGTGGAGGTGGCATGTGTCACATCCAGGTGGAAGCTTTTAAGAGCCAGTGTATGATTTTTTCCACTTCCTCTTTTCTTCTGTCCTAGTTACAGAGAGAGGATCTCAGCCAGGAGTGAGGATGGCACAGGTGGAGGCTTTACCTAACTTGCCATGGACATGCAGTATGAGAAAGGCATAACCTTATTGTGATTTTAAATCACTGAGACTTTTCTTTTTATTACTGAGGAAAACCTAGACTATACTGACTTATATAGCACTTTACAGATATTTAATCCACACAATTGCCTTATAAGATATTATACCCTCCTTTTGAACTATATCTTGGATCAGATAATTTAAAACACACGAATACCACCAAACTCCTTATCATCATCATGTCTCTTAGACTATTGTCACAGCTCCTGATGGCTTTTCTGATGGCATTCCTGCCTCTTATGGACTGTTCTTATTAGTCAGAGACATCCTTTAAGAATTATAATAGATTATTCCAGGATTTCATTTGTGGCAATGACTGGCTAGGTGGTTTGGGCTAGTCTTCCTACTTAATACAACCAGGGAAGCTGGATAAAAATATTTTAAAAAATGCGTCAAGGCATCAGAGAGCTACCAAGAAAGTGGCAAATTATAGGGCAAAGATCTGGGAGGGGAGAGGAATGGAGAGATATAGGTCTGGCATTTGGGGCTATTTGCCCCTAATGGCTGGCTTTAATTCTGAAAGTGGAGCTGAAAATCTGAGAAGCTGAGTGGAGCTTTCTATGGACTCACAGTGCCAGTAGATAAAAAATTTGGGTTCAAGACTTGTTGAAAAGGAGGGTCTCGATAAGCACCCAAGGCTTTCAAGTGGGACTCTAAAGGGCCATACCCTAGGAGTAAGAGTGAATGAAAGTAGACCAGTGTCCAGAGGATCTGATGCCAGCTCTGAATCATCTCAATCCCTATCTGCCTTAAGGTAGTCGGAAATGGCTAAAACACCAGAAATCAGCCTTGATTTATTATTTGGTCGGTAGTCTAGACCAGGGTTTCTGAACCTGAGCAGTACTGACATTCTGGACCAGGTAATTCTTTGCTGTGAGGGGCTGGTCTGTGTATTGTAGGAGGTTTGTTAGCATCCCTGGCCTTTACCCACCAGATTGCAATAGAACCTTCTCAGTCATAACAATAAAAATTGCCATTGCTAAATGTCTCCAGGAGGGCAAAAGGCAGATTCAGTTTATAGTGTGCTATATCTCTAGCTGTTTTCTTGTGAATAGCACCGAAATGTTGAGGAAATGTTCTCTTAGTATGTGAATACTATTATCCGATTCAGCAGACTTTGCTCATGTCACTGATGAATGAATCTAATTCTTTGTTGTTTCACTTTTGTCTTGTTCATTAACGCGAATGAATGTGCCAGTCAATATTCATGCTATGGCTACACTTGTCCATCACTTAAAAGCATACAATAGTTTGGCAAAAGTCAACAAAAACATTTTATGAGACTCAATTGGCTATATGAAATTTACCATAAGAAGTATTTGTACCTTTTGTTATTACCTGTAAATTGATTTATTCGTTTCAAAGAACTTGTGGATTGTTGACCCTCTCTGTTGTGTGGTGGTTTGCTATTTCAGTAATTTCTGTTTTTTTAAAAAAATTGTTTCATTTTTTCTTTTTGCTTAGTTTTAATTGTGTGTGTGTGTGTGTGTGTGTGTGTGTGTGTGTGTGTGTGTGTGTCTGTGTGTGACAGAGTCTTGCTCTGTCACCCAGATTGGAGTGCAGTGGTGCGATCTTGGTTCACTGCAAGCAGCCTTGACCTCCTAGGCTTAGGTGATCCTCTCACCTCAACCTCCTGAGTAGCTGGGACCACAGGTATGCACCACCATACCTAGCTATTCTTGTATTTTTAGTAGAGATGGGGTCTTGCCATGTTGCCCAGGCTGGTCTTAAACTCTTGAGCTCAAGCAATCCACCCACCTCAGGCTCCCAAAGTGCTGGATAAGATTATAGGCGTCAGCCACTGTGCCCATTCAGTTTTAATTTTTATTATTTTACTTCTTGAGGCAGAAGTAATTATTACTGTGTAACAAGTTACCCAAAAACTTAGCAGTTAATAAAAACATAATCATTTGCTCATTTCCCTTTTTATCAGCCTTGTTCTATTTTCCTCCTTTCTTTTTCTATTTTTTTGTTCTTTTTTTTCTTCTCTTTCTGTCTTTCTCCCTTCTCACCTTTCCTTCCTCTGCTTAATTGCTTAAAATATGGGATTGAAATAAAGACCAAAGCAGGGGTGGTAAACTAATGGCCAACAGGCTGAATCTGGTCAGCACATCTTGGTAGCTTGTACAGTGTTCTAATCATTGGAAAAGTCTACATTAAAAAAAAAAAAGGGTGAGGTGGCTGGGTTTGGTGGCTTCTACCTGTAATCCCAGAGTGTTGGGAGGCTGATGCAGGAGGATTGCCTGAGGCCAGGAGTTCAAGACCAGTTGTTCAAGAACAACAAAGCAAGACCCCATCTCTACCAAAAAAAAAAAAAAAAAAAATTAGCCAGGCATGGTGGCATGCACCTGCAGTCATAGCTTACTCAGGAGGTCGAAGTTGGAGGATCACTTGAGCCCAAGAGTTTGAGGCTGCAGTAAGCTATATTCACAACACTCCAGCCTGGGTGACAGAGTCATACCCTGTCTGTCTTAAAAAAAAAAAGCAGGGAGCATGGAAGGGCTAGTTTTCTCTTAAAAAAATCAGATGTGACAGCAAAGATTCTGTTTTTCCGCATGGAAACAATAAGCCAGAGCTACTTTGTTTAATTCTTTCTTTTTAATTCCTTGAAAGCCCATTAGACCTCTTTTAAGCCAAATTATTTGTCCATAAGCTTCATCACTCCCTATTGCCAATTACAACCTTACCTTGCTTAATTCTGTTCTCAGAGTCCCATAGGCATTGAAGTTTGAGCCTTCTGAAATAAAACTGTATAATCTTCACTTTTCAAATTAACAAGGGAAGTTCCTTCTCTTCAAAAACAGCCACCCTCCAATAAAACAACTGATATGGGAAAATAAAACCAAACTGAAGGGAACACATAATCAAGCAACCTCTCTTTTTACGTCACATAGTCACATCTCTAGTTACTCTTATGAGTGGAGGTACAGGAAAGGAGGCAGGGATTGGTCTAATAAGCTATGCACTGGTTAGTTCTGGTAGTTCTCCACAGTGGGTGGCCAGTGCCCATGGGATTATTATGGAGCAGAGGGCTAACCACTTTCTGAATACCTCTTTATACATCTTCTTCAGGCCAGATACACATTGCATTAGTTAGGGTTCTCTAGATAATGGAATCAATAGCAGATACACACACATGCACACTATCTATCTATCTACCAATCTACTAATAGATCAAGACATTTATTTTAAGGAATTGGCTAAAGTAATTATGGAGGCTTGGAAGTCCAAATTCTGCAGGGTGGTCTGGCGGGCTGGAGATCTACAAGAGCTGGCACTGTAGTTCAAGTCCAAAGGCCGTCTGCTGCAGGATCCCCTCCTGCTTGGCCAGTCTTTTGTTCTGTTCACACCTTCAACTGATTGGATGACGCCTAACCACATATGCAATCTGCTTTAATCAAAGTCCACTGATTTACCTGTAAATGTCATACAAAACACTCTCACAGAAACATCTAGAATAATGTTTGACCAAATATCTGGACCCCATGGCCCAGCCAAGATAGCATGTAAAATTGACCATCACATGCATGTTAAATTTTGATTCATCTATTCACTCAGTATTTTTTTTTTTTTTTTTGAGACAGAGTCTCACTCTGTCACCCAGGCCGGAATGTAGTGGCGCAATCTTGGCTCACAGCAACTTTCACCTCCCAGGTTCAAGAGAGTCTCCTGCCTCAGCCTCCCGAGTAGCTGGGATTATAGGTACCTGCCACCATGCCCAGATAATTTTTGTATTTTTAGTAGAGACAGGATTTCACCATGTTGGCCGGGCTAGTCTCCAACTCCTGACCTCAGGTGACTGCCCACCTCAGCCTCCGAAAGTTCTGGGATTACAGACGTGAGCCACACGCCTGGCTTCACTCAGTAAATATTATGAGCACCATCTATACCCCAGGTACTATTCAAGGTGCTAGGAATAGTGTAGTGAATAAAATAGCCAAGATAGCTGCTTTTTTGGGGTTCACATACTCTTGGGAGAGATAGTCATGTAGTGATATGTGTTATGGAAAAAAATTAAAACAAGATGGGGACTGAAGAGGATATTACTCTAAATAGAAAAGGCAGAGAAGGCATCTCTGTGATGTCATTTGAGAAGCACCTGAATGAAGAGAGGGAGTGAGCCATATGAATATTTAGGGGAAGAGTTTTCATTTTCAAGAGTAAGGAGGTGCAGAGCCTGGATGTGTTTGAGGAACAGCAAGGAGGCCAGTGTGGGAGGAGCTGACTGGGGGAGGAAGACCGGAGGAGGAGGCGAAGCAGGACCTTGTGGGGTCTTAAGAGGTTCCTTTGTTGAAGGATCCAAGAAGAGGGTCCAGGTAAGTGAATTCACACCTCTGTGTTGACACAGGGGACAAGTCCTTTGTGAGTGGGCTTCAGGATGTTGGGTACTCCCTTACTCTCTAACTCTCACCTTCTCCCCGTTCTCCTAGGGTTGGCTCCCCAGATTTTCTTTTCATTCTTCAATATCAGGTGTCTGCTCATTTCCTCAGAACCTACTGTCTCCGCCACCCTACTCCCAGTGATGAAGGAAATCCCAGTCCCTTAGAGTGTGGTACAAATTCTGCCACCTCTGGTGTCAGCAGGATATGAGCAGAGTCCCAATCTGTTCTAGCCCCTGCTGACTCTGCAGAGAGGGGAGGACCAGCTCTGTTCCCATGGTAGGAAAGAGGTGGGGGGCTAAAGTAAATTAGGGGTGTTTCAGCTTCCATTTGTTCTATCTGCAGGCGGGGTTTGCCCAGGTTTTCCCTTTAGCCCGTGACAAACACAATTCACCTCTGTGATGTAGCTGTTGTTGTTGTTTTCTGGCTAGTCCGGGAGCTGGCAAACTATGGCTGATGAGCTCAAACCCACAGGCCTGTTTTCTTCAAGCTTCACACTCCTTTCTCCTGGAATTATCTATGGCTGCTTTTGTACTACAACAATACTGATGAGTAGTTGCAACAGAGACCTCGTGGCTGAGAAGCCTGGAATATTTACTATCTGGCTCTTTACAGAAAAATTTTGCCTACCCCAGTCTAGTCTCTGAGAGAGAGATGTATTTCTTCTAATAAAGTCTACTTGCAAACCAGTAATTCTGGCCTTATGATGCGAAAGTCCTCTCTTCTGCTCAGGTTGGTCCCTTCATCATGGAGGGTCCCACATAAATAGACAAGGCCTCTGACTGAGCCATCTGGTTAGATGGCATCATAGTCACCTGATTTGCCTCTAATCCCCAAGATTCTCTCCTGAGAGGAAGAGGGGAGGCTTAAGTTCAGCCTGCCACACCTGTAGTCTTCAGTTAAATTTTTGATGTATGACTCTTGGCTGTTAACAGAAACGTATGTGTTCAAAATAATGTGGAGGATTTTTCAAACTACCAGAGAGGAAAGTGTTAACACATGTTCATAGACAAGTGAGCCTGTTGAGAAGTGCTTAAGGAGAAATTAAACATGATTGTTATCCATAGTTGTACTTGGATGTGTGTTTTACCACTAGATACATATTTTAAAAATATTTCAATATTAATGTGAATGGATTTGACATGTGTTCAGTAGAGAAGGCTGGAGTCTCAGAGTTGAATGTAATTTGGGGAAAACACGCTTCCTCATTCTTGACATACCAAGTTTAAGAATTTCTTGTGGCTGGGCGTGATGGCTCATGTCTGTTATCCCAGCACATTGGAAAGCTGAGGTGGGTGGATCATGAGGTTAAGAGATTGAGACAATCCTGGCCAACTTGGTGAAATCCCATCTCTACTAAAAATACAAAAATTAGCCAGGCATGGTGGCGCACACCTGTAGCCCCAGCTACTCAGGAGGCTGAGGCAGGAGAATCACTTGAACCCGGGAGGTGGAGATTGCAACACTGCACTCCAGCCTGGCAACAGAGCGAGACTCCACTAAAAAAAAAAAGATTCTTGCATGACACTGGGCATGGTTGTATACTCCTATAGTCCCAGCTACTTGGGAGATGGAGTCAGGAAGATTTCTTGAATCTAGGAGTTTGAAGTGTCAGTGAGCTATGATGGCACCACTGCACTCCAGCCTGGGTGACAGAGTAAGACCCCATCTCTAAAAAAACACAATAATTTCTCTTGTGATGACCGTCAGATACAGTTCATGTGGTCTTTAGTAGACATATGTTGTTTCCCCATTATTATTTCTCCCTTTGGTGACTTGCCTCTCTCTTATTTCATGCGGTCTTGTTGGGCACATGGTTAGAACTCACTTGTAAATGTACCCTGTTTGTCTGGTCGTAGTTATGGGTCCAGGGAAGGCATGTGATCCAGGCTGCAGCATCCTTCCTTTTCTTGTGCGCTTTGGTGTTGGGTCGCCCCACATTGGGTGCCACTGTCAGGGTCACCACCTGCAACAGTGTGTCATGCAGACCCTGACTCAGTGACAGATGAATAAAGTACACTGACACACAGATATTATGCTTTGACAGTTTGACTGAGTGACTGGCAGCTTACAGACTCCCTGGAGAGTGCTGTAAACAGTTGTGACTGCTGGCCCCACCACTCGGTCAGACCCACATTTATTTAGAAAAGTTTAATTGACAAAGGCTTTAGTCAACACCGCTAGAGTAAAAGATTAAAGGACAGGTTCCTATGTCCAAAGCAAACTCCATTAGTGGGTAGTATTTCTGGTTGTCTTCCCCTCAAGAGGGCCATGTGGCTCAAAGTTTAGTTTTAAGACCACATGAGTAAATGGGTTATTCGGATAAACTCCCCCCATACCCTAGCTATTTGCTTTTCTTATTAACTAAATGTAAAGGGAATTTAGGCTGCCTTCAGCCGAAACTTCTACTGAAACTATGGAAAAAGCCGTAGGCCTTCCAAAAGGGTTTGAGACTATGTTCTATACCTTTATCTAATATTTTTTTCCTTAATATTTTTGCCACCACCCTGAGTGAACTCCCACACTTTGGTGGCTGGCGCTCTCACTTTCTTCTCTATCTTTCTAAGTTTTCTGCTTTACCCCAAGAGGATGCGGAGTTCTAATTTGCACTGGATAATTGGAGTAGATTGTAAATTTTATTTAAAATACTCCTTAAATTTGAAAAATTTGATTGTATTTTATAATAGGAATGAACTGTTTTTTCATAATGATATCACTCGTCTCATTTACTCTGCTGTGATGTGGCTTACCACTCCCCATCAAGAGGTAGAGTCCAATACTCTCTTCTTAAATATGGGCTGGCCCTAGTGACCAGTTCACCTAGTAGAATGCAGCACAAGGGACAAATAATAGGATCGATCAATTTTCATACCCGTTAACCAGCACCTAGATCAAGAAATGGAACATTCGCCGCACCCAGAGCCTCCTTTGTGTCCCCATCCACTAGCCCCTGCCCAGGGTAACGTCTATTTTCTCTTCTGATGTCATAACTTAATTTTGCTTGTTTGTGAATTCTATCTAAATGGAATCGTTTGTCTGGCTTCTTTTGCTAAACTTTATGTTTGTGATATTCATTCATGTTGTTGTGTGTGGTTGTGCTTGTTTGTTCTCATGGCAGTATTCCATTCTATGAATATACCATAAATTATTCATCCAATATACTGTTGGGTCATTTCCAGTTTGGGGCTATTATGAATAGTGCTGCTATAAACATTCTTGTCTTTGGTAAACATATTGTATACATTGCTGTTGGGTATATCATAGGAGCGAAAGTACATATGTTCATCTTCTAGTTGATGCTGCCAAACAGTTTTCCGAAGAGGTTATATGAATTCACATTTCCACTGGCACTGTGTTAGAATTCTAGCTCAACATCTTTGCTTGTGGTTTTCACTTTAGCTATTTAATGAGCGAGCTATTTTGTTTCAGAGCAATATTTAATTTCAAATTGTTGAAAGACTAACCAGTTGAATATTAGAATCAGTAGATACCATGCTTTAAGAGATCGCAAAGCCCATAATTTTTAGGACTTTTAAGAAAATGTTCCTGTATTACCTGTCAACCATGTGTAAATATTTTGCTGCATTATATATTAAATGCACGTATAATTGCAATGTGTATATTTTGGGAGTACATGCCTACTTTAGACCATACTGATATAAACTGAGTGGCTCCAAATTAAGAAGGTCCTCTAATTTAGACATAACATCAGTGAGCACCTCACACTCTGATGAAAGAAACGTTACCTAAGTTTTCCAAGCATCATAGATTGGGAATGAAATTAAAGTCACAGTTACTGTCCTTTACAAAATATTATTTTCTGTTTCTTCCTCTATCCACTATGTGAAACTGCAACCTCTCTCTCTACCCCTCATAGTAGTTCAGTGAGTCCTCCAGGATGGCCTCTGTGTTCTCTGAGATATAAGAGCAAGGCACCCAACATCTGGCTCTCCTTTGCTGGGGTAAAGTCTCGGGTCACTGCCCAAGCCCACTAATGTCCCACTCTACTGCAATGCCAGCTGTACTTTCTCTGATGCTGCTGATAATGCTGGCACAGGATTTTGCTAGTCCTTGCATCTTCAAGGTTCTTTGGAAGTTTTAACAAAACAGATCTTTTTAGTTTCACCTGCTTTTAAGATCCATGGTCCCTGGATTAGAGGACACTGGGGCTGGCCACCACTGGGAGGCACCAAGACTCTTCCCTCCCCTCTGACCTTGTCTTGATGTCACTGAGCTCAATTTGTGTGCTTTGACTTTCTCTTCCCTTTGGGTGAGTTACTTCCCAGGAGTCCTGTGGTCTCTCCTGTAAGCAATCCTAGCAATATTACTTCACCCTCTGCCACCTGTGCCCAAGCTGGGTGAGTCCTGAGGGCTTGGTCTCAAGCTGAGACTCATCGTGTGTCCTCATTGGCATGGGTTAGTCCTGGTTTATGACTGTTGTACTGGCATAATTATTAATAGCTCTCTCTTTCCTTCTTGAAAGCCTCCTCCTTTGAACGGTTCATTGTATATGGTTACCCTCTCTCAATCCATCTTTAGGAAAACATTACAGAAGTAGAACAGAATCACCAACACATATAGAATAGTCGAGAAATACACTATGTAGAGAAGAATTTTCACCTCCGATGGCTGGAGTGAACACTGTAGTAATCTCCTAGCCTGTGAGTCCTGCCTTGCCTCTCAGCTCCTAGCTGGCAGCTACTTGGCTCCATCTACAGGCTCTGCTCTGCTCTGGTGGAAGACTATTTCTTCCTTTCTCAGAAGGAGCTCCTGTGATTGAAAGAGATCACAAGTGGAGGATTGAATGAGTTGGGGTGGGATGCTCTGAAACCCAGCCAGGGGTTAATCATTGTGGTGGGTCTTTCCCATACCCTTGTGCCTAGTTTTCCTAACCTGGCCTCGGCTGTGTTCCGGAGACAGTTTCTATTTCATTTGTTTCCTAGTTCTGAATGAGCCCTAATGGTCTCTTGTCTTTTCCTCCAATCCTCGGCCTGCCTTGGACCTGGACTCTGGCTGTTGACCTCAGTGACACAGGATCTGCCATCCACTGCAGCTCTCTTCACATGGCCTCTCTTACCCTGTTGCCTCTCCCGCCTGCCCAAAGTGCAGTTTGCTCTTTTTAGAAGCTGTGCTGTAACTCCTCTTACTTGTAGGTGGGATTTCCACCAGGAAGGCAAGGTACTATAGCAGAAAGGGCAAGGGCTCTGAATTCGAAAGACCTGATTCAGGTCCTACTTTCTCAATTAGCCATGTGTCCATGGATGAATCACCTAGATACCTAACCTGAATAATAATCCCTTCATCTGTGGCAGGTAGAATGAAATTGCCACTTGAAAACAGATGAATTGACTTCTGAACTCAGAGAATTTCCTACTGAGCTTGTTTGGTATCAATCAGTTGCCTGGGGCTGGGTTAATCTTTGGAAAAGTCAGATTTTTGAACTTGAGGAACTAAGGCTGTTTGTCAAGGATGCTGGGAATATCAGCTTGGAACCGACTTGATTCCCACCTTAATTTTAGGGGAAAGTTCAGCCAGCTTCAGAAGCTGGGCTATTCACCTAGCCAATTGCTTCAAACCCAGAGAGGTCTTGAATCAGACAACTCTCACAGGAGAGTGTAACTGGCATCTTTTCCCCATCTCATCTCGTTGGTTTCAGGAGTGAGATGAGATTGGGCAGATAAATTTGCCAGGAATGGAGAAGGGCCTGATAATCTTAAATCTCTGTCTTTCAGAAATACTTAGTTCATTTTATCTTATTTTATTTATTATTTATTTATTTATTGAGACAGGGTCTTGTTCTGTCATCCAGGCTAGAGTGCAGTGGCACAATCATGACTCACTGCAGCTTCAAGCTCCCAATCTCAAGTGGTTCTCTCACCTTAGTCTTCCAAGTAGCTGGGACAGAGGCACGTGCCACCATGCATGGCTGATTTTTTTTTTATTTCTTGTAGAGACAGGGTTTCACCATGTTGCCCAGGCTGGTCTTGAACTTCTGGGCTCAGGCCATCTGCCCACCTTGGCCTCCCAAAGGCCTGCATTTACAGGCATGAGCCACTGTGCCCAGCACTTAGCTCTTTTTAAATATAATCTAAAGTAAGGAGAAAGAGCCTTGTTTTCATCATTTCATATTGAAGTACGTTCAGAATGAGCTGAGAACCTGTATGTTATAAGCATCCATATTAATGACCAAAAATATAAAACAGAAATAGCAAGGCCATCCAGATAGTTCTGTTCTTCCTGGAATGGGCGATGGCAGCCGAGAAAAGCAGGATTTCAGTAAACATCTCCTTCTTGTGCAGAAAGCCCCAGTCTGGGATTCAAATCTGATTAAGTGAGTCAGGCTTACATTTATTACTGTATATTACACACATTTTTCAGCATTCAGAAGTGAGTGGTGTCTCTGTGGATTTGGCCAGTTCCTGGCAATTATGCACTTGGCTGCTAGTGCAAACCAGCATGCCAAATGCCTGGAATGATGATCCATGTCTGAGCAGCTTTCAGTCTGGGAAGGATGTTGTCCAAATACCACGTTCCTTCCCAAGGTGGCCAAATCCTGCTTACAGTTCTGTCCTTTAAATCTATGTATCCTGAAACTTGACCAGAAAGGATATGGCCACATCCCTTTGCCCCTTTCAGCTTCCGCAGCAAACACCTGGGGGAACTTGCATTGATTTTGCAGCGTCTGGCGGCTGCTTAGTCCAGAAGTATTTTCGTGCCTAGTGCCTTAATCAGAAAATTACATTCTGAACCTAATCTGTCAGGTGGATTACTAGAAAACACTAATTCTTTCAGAGACTAAGTCTGGAAGCCTGGTGAAATGCCAGCTGAATGATGGCATTCTTTTTCTGAAATGCCCTTCTGGCTTTATTTGCATGGGTATTAGCCAATCTGTCCAAATTGTAGCTAATTCACACTTGTTTGCACTTCAGCAAACAGCCCTGTATTAGAAAGAGAGTCTGTCTCTTTGCACATGCTGTACAGCAGTGAGTGCTGATAAAACCAAAAACTTCTAATAAATTTAGCAAGGACTGTCTTGGTATACAATTGGCTCTCTGTCTCCACTGGTTCTGCATCCACAGAGTTAACCAACCATGGATTGAAAATATAGTATCTGTGGGCTGCAGAAACCATACATATGGAGGGCCAACTTTTCTTAGCATTGGGTTCTACAGTGCTGGCTATGGGACTTGAGCACTTTAGTATCTGCTGGGGCTGAGGGTGACAGAGGTGGGGGTATGTCATGGAACCAATCCTTTTCAGATGCCAAGAGACGACTATATATGGAGAGGACTAAAATGTAGGCTTAATGAGGTGGGAATTTGGTCTGTTTACCATTTGTTGAATGAATAAGTGAATGAGCTTGTGAGGCTGAGGCGGAAGGATAGCTTGAGTACAGGAGTTCAAGATCAGCCCAGGCAACACAGCAAGAACCCTGTCTCAAAAATATAATAATGAAAAATAAATAAATAAGCAAATGGATAATTATAAACCTACCCTCTTCTTAATTACCGAGTAAATGTCACCTTGTCCATTTCTTATTTCCTTTTATATTTCTGTCTTTCTTTTTATCCAATTTAGATAGAAGGCAGTTAAAAGCCTTTCTCTATGAAATAGGCAAATGGAAAGTGAAGACACCTTGACTGGGGTCCTGTGACCACTTGTCAGTCGTTTCACTTATCCCTCACTTCCTCCCATGAGCTTTGCTACTGTCTTCAAGAAGTAGCCCCACTCCCCTGCTTTCTCAGCTGGTGGCCTGGCCTTCTATCTGCCCCTAAGATTCTATGTGGTCACGACAACACTCACATGTTTTTTCCGCTAGTCCAAATGAGGCATCTCTCCTATCATGGAAACCCCTTCTCTTCTGTGGAAACTTGCAGCATTTGTTACTCCTCTCTCCTCTGCTTTTTCTTCACTATTGGCTTTTTGGAGTCCACAGAGCTCAAGCCTTTCCAATATTAAACAAACAAACAAAAATAACACAAAAGCACAAAAACAAACAAAACAACTGCCACACCCCCAAACCAAAAAAATCCCACCTAGCACCATATCACTTTTATTTTCACAGCCCAGTTTTTCAATAGAAAGATCCATATTCAGAGGCTCTATTTTCTTACTTCTTTTTTATCCTTCGTAAAATTAAATAAGAAAAAGGTTTTTTTTTTTTCCAGGAGGAAAATATAAAATTAGAAAATCAGAACTGTGTCTCTCCTTTAAGAATAGAAACAATTTTTTTCCCCATGCTAGCTAGATTTCTTAGGTTAAGCATATAAATCCCAAATCAGATTGCATTTTGTTTAGACAGCAAAGTAGAAAAGAACAAAATCAATATTTTATTGTAAGACTTGTTTCTAATCTAAGAAGCACTGGATACAATTCCAGGTGATTCCATGTCCTAGCTACTTCGATCAGATGGTCCTCTGATGTCCTGCAGGTCTTTTGCTGGGCTGTCTTCTAATTCCACATGCTTGCCTTTAGCTGTCATATTGTTTCTGTGGTTTCAACCGCTAGCCATCCAGTGACTTCCTAATCACCACCTCTGGCCATACTTTGTCTGTTGAGTTTCAGACTCATGTATACAAACAGCTCCATCCTGATGGTCCCTGGGCAGTAAAAATCAACGTGTACAAGACTGAACTTAGTGTCTCTTTCTTAAACTTGCCTCTCTTCCACATCTGTGTAGCCTCACACCAGAGAGTCATCATAGCTCTTCCTTCCCTGTCACTGTCTGTATTTAATTGGTGCCTGAGTATTATTGCCTTTTCAGCTTTTTAATACTTCCTGTTTTGGCCTCCTTCTCTCCATTCCCATGGTGATGGCCCCAGTTCATACCTTATTATTTTTCATCCTTTGAGCTTTCCACCTACCCGCTTCCTCCTGTTCATACACTTCCCCAATGTTTTCTCCATGTGAATATTTTGATGATGTTGAAGGGATCACTTCAAAATGCATATCTGATCATCTCATTTCCCTGTTGAATACGCTTTAGTAGCTCCTCAATGCCCAGAGGATAAAGCTCACACCTTTAGCATAGCATAAAAGATTAAAGTTTGTTACTTGTCCTCCCTTCCTCAACTATGCATCTTAGCTTTCACAGGGATCTCAGTCTCAAAGGTCTACAGTGAAGGGTATAGTGGTGACTAGATAGGGCTGCTGTGAACTAGAGGGTTCATAATCCCATTGAAAAGGGTGAACTGGCTGGGCATGGTGGCTCATGCCTGTAATCCCAGCACTTTGAGAGGCCGAGGTAGGCAGGTCACGAGGTCAGGAGTTTGAGACCAGCCTGACCAACATGGCAAAACCCCGTCTCTACTAAAAATACAAAAATTAGCTGGGTGTGGTGGCATGTGCCTGTAATCCCAGCTACTCAGGAGGCTGAGGCAGGGGAATCACGTGAACCTGGGAGGTGGAGGTTGTGGTGAGCTGAGATCGCACCACTGTACTCCAGCATGGGCAACAGAGGGAGACTCTTCTTTAAAAAACAAAGAGGAAAAAAACAAAAACGAAACAACAACAACAAAAAAAACGGTGAACCATTGCTACAGACCAAATTTTCTCTCCAAAATTTATATGTTGAAATCCCAACTCTTGATTTCATGGCATTAGGAGGTAGGGGCTTTGGTAGGTGATAGGTCATAAGGATGGAACCCTTATGAACCCTTATGAATGGAACCCTTCTTTTTGCCATTATAAAAGACATCCTAGAGTTCTTTAGTCCCTTCCACCATGTGAGGCACAGTGAGAAGATGGCCCTCTGTGAACAAGGAAATGAGCCCCCACCAGACACTGAATCTGAATGCCTCGATCTTGGACTTCTCATCCTACGGAATGATGAGAAATAAATTGTTGTTTAAGTTACAGTCTACAGTGTTTTGTTATAGCAGCCTGAATGAACAGCCACTCTTTGCCTCCAGCCAATTATTGGTGAGTGGGAATTTGGGCTTAGCGTGGACAAACTAACAACTTTTTTCATGAGAAGCTGTATTTTTACATCAAACTTTCTGTTTAATAAGTGTTAGAAACTAATTTTAAAACCTTAAAAATAAAAAAAAAATGAGACAGAGTCTCACTGTGTTGCCCAGGCTGGAGTGCAGTGGCACAATCTTGGCTCACTGCAACCTCCACCTCCTGGGTTCAAGCAATTCTTCTGCCTCAGCCTCCTGAGTAGCTGGGATTAGAGGCACCTGCAACCATGCCTGGCTAATTTTTGTATTTTTTGAAGAGACGGGGTTTCACCATGTTGGCCAGGCTGGTCTTGAACTCCTGACTTTGTGATCTGCCCACCTCGGCCTCTCAAAGTGTTGGGATTACAGGTGTGAACCACTGTACATAGCCAATCATTGCATTTTTTAATGTTCATTATCAAAGTGAAAAAGAAAAACTAACATATAACCTGTATACCAGATTAAACATGTCTGTGTAAGATTGTGCAAGACTGACGCCCATATCTAGAAGCTCTTTCTGAATTCTGATTCTTAATAATGTGGATTGCTTCCGGTACCCTAAATATGTACTATGCCTCCTTACCTTTGTTTTTGCTGGCTTTCTCTGTTTGAAATGCCCTCTTTCATCCTCGCACTCCTTCCATCCCACTCTTACTCTTATCTCAAATATATGGTAAGGATTTTGAAATGTATCTTTATTTGTCAAGACTCCTCACATGGGAGGAAGGGTGGAGCAAGATGGTGAGCACTTCAGTGATTTTCACCCCATAGAAACATCAATTTGAACAACACCTACACATGAAAATATTTTCACAAGAGTAAGGAAACCAGTTGAGAGATTACAGTACCTTGCTGTAGCACAATAATAAGAAAAGATGCATTGAAATGGGTAGGAAGAACTGTTTTACATTATACATGTCATTCTTTCTCCAAGCCCAGGCAGCATAGTGCAGAGACAGATATCATTTGCTTGGGAGAAAGAGAGGGAAGGGAGCACAGGACTTTGCCTGGAATCCTACACCAGGCCCATAACCATAAAACCCAGCACTGAGAAGGCCCCTCAGGCCCCCAGACTCCAGGCTGGTACCCAAGGATGAAGCCTTTAGATCCACCCCAGTCCCAAGCAAGACCACATAGCCCTAGGCTTCAGGCTTATGTGGAAGACTTGATCTTTGGCCCACACCACTGCTGAGCAAACATCAGTGGCTCCATGCTTTGGTCAGCCTTCAGTGTCTGGTAGCCTTCAGTGTCCCTGGGTGTCTCATGTACCTCAGTACCATGCTTGTCACTGCAGGTCCTGGGCTTTTGGCTATGCCACACTGGCCACAGCAGGCACTAGAGTTCTGATGCACCCCAGTGCTGTTGCTGCTGCAGGGCTTTTCCAAACAAAGCCAGTCTCTGAAAGCTGGAATAAGTGTCTGTTTCTTCAAATATGCTGACACTGGTGCGGAGCCACAAAGATCAAGAACAATTAGGAAAATGTGATATCACCAAATGAACACATTAACTGTTGTTAAAGAAATGAAGATGTATGAATAGCCTGACAAATAATTCAAAATAGCTGTTTTAATGAAGCTCTTTGAACTTCAAAACAATACAGAGAAACATTTCAATGAAATGAGGAAAATAATAGGTGACCAGAATGAGACATGCAGTAGAGAGCATCAATAGCAGAACTGATTATGCAGAGGAAAGAATCTGTGAATTCAAAGACAGATTATTTGAAAATATACAGTCAGAGGAGAGAAAAAGAATAAAAAAGAATGAAGAAAGCTTATTGAATTTATGGAACAGCATCAGAAGAGCAAATATTCAAGTAGTAGTTTAAGAAGGAGAAGAGAAAAATAAAGGAGTAGGAAGTCTATTTAAAGAGATAGTAGCAGAAAATTTTCCATACCAAAATGTGATATATATACATAATGAAGAAAGGTGCAAGTATCCTGGTACAAGAAGGTCAATGGTCTCCAGTCAGATTCAATCCAAATAAGGCTACCCCAAGACATTATAATACAACTATGAAAAACTGAAGACAGAGAATCCTGACAGCAGCAAGAGATAAGAAGTAAATAACATATAAGGGAGGTTCAATATGTCTTGCAGCAGACTTCCTAGCAGAAACCTTTTAAAGGGCATGAGAGAGTGGAATGATATATTTGAAGTACTGAAGGAAAAGAATTGTCAACCAAGATTAATATACCCAGAAAACTGTTCTTCAGAAATGAAGCAGAAATAAAGACTTCCAGACAAATAAGAGCTGAGGAAGTTCATCATTGCCAGACTTGTTTTACAAGAAATGCTGAAGAGGAGTTCCTCAAGCTAAAAGAAAATAATGCTAATGAGTAACAGAAAAACATCTGAAAGTATAAAACTCACTAGTAGAAGTACCTGGTCGAATTTCGAATACTGTAATTTTGGTATACAAATTAGTTATATATTATGAAGGTTGAAAGACAAAACTATTAAAAAATAATAGCTACAATAACTTATTAAGGCATATGCAATATAAAATGATGTGAATTGTGACATCAAAAATTCAAAATGTGGGAATCAGGAGCTTGGGAAAAAGGGTAAAGTTTTTTGAAGTTGAATCAAAGTTAAATTGTTATCAGCTTAAAACAACCCATTATAACTATAAGGTGTTGAGCATTTTTTCATATACCTGTTGGGCATTTGTATATCTTCTTTTGAGAAATGTCTGTTCAGGTCCTTTGCCCATTTTTAATTGGATTATTGGTTTTCTTGCTGTTGAGTTGCTTGAGTTTCTATATATTTTGGATACTAACCCTTTATTAGATGTATAGTTTGCAAATTTTTCTCCTATTCTGTAGGTTGTCTCTTGTTGTCACTCTATTGTTTCCTTTGTTGTGCAGAAGCTTTTTAATGTAATGTAATTCCATTTGTCTAAAAAAATACATAGAAATAAATTTAATCAAAAAGGTAAAATTTCTGAAAACTATAAAACATCACTCAAAGAAATTCAAGAGGACCCAAATAAATGGAAAGACATATGTGTTCATGGATTGAACAAATTAATATTGTTAAAATATCCGTACTACCTAAAATGACCTACAGATTCAACAGATCCCTATCAAAATACTAAAAACATTTTTCACAGAAATTGAAAAAACAATCCTAAAATTTGTATGGAGTCACAAAAGACCCTAAATAGCCAACACGATTTTGAGCAAAAAGAACAAAGCTGAAGGCATTGTACTGTCTGGCTTCAAAATGTACTACAAACCAAAACAACATAGTACTGGCATAAAAACAGACACATAGACGAATGGAATAGAGTGGAAAGTTGAAACATAAATACATGCTTTTACAGCCAACTGATTTTCAACAAATGCACCAAGAACACACAATGGGGAAAGGGCAGTCTCTTCAATAAAGGTTGCTGGGAAAACTGGATATCCACATGCAGAAGAATGAAATAAGACCTTTATTTCATACCACAGGCAAAAATAATCTCAAAATGGATTAAAGACTTCAATGTAAGACCTGAAACTGCGAAACTAGTAAAAGAAAACATAGGGGAACATCTCTATGACATTGGTCTAGGCAACGATTTTAAAAATATGATCCTAGGGCCAGGTGTGGTGGCTCACGCCTGTAATCCCAGCACTTTGGGAGGCCGAGGCGGGCGGATCATGAGGTCAAGAGATTGAGACCATCCTGGCCAACATGGTGAAACCCCATCTCTACTAAAAATACAAAAAAATTAGCTGGGCGTGGTGGCGTGTGCCTGTAGTCCCAGCTTTTTGGGAGGCTGAGGCAGGAGAATTGCTTGAACCCGGGAGGCGGAGGTTGCAGTGAGCCGAGATCATGCCACTGCACTCCAGCCTGGTGCCTGGTGATGGAATGAGACTCTGTCTCAAAAAAAAAAAAAAAAAAAAATCCTAAAAGCACAGGTGACAAAGCAAAAACTGACAAATAGAATTACATTACATTAAAAAGCTTCTGCACAACAAAGGAAACAATAAACACAGTGAAGAGTCAACCTAGAGAATTAGAGAAAAATTTGCAATCTATATATATATGTAATAAGGGGTTAATATCCAAAATGTATAGAAATTCAAACAACTCAATAGCAAGAAAACCAATGACCTCCATCCCTCCCCCAATCACCTACATCTGGCATTTTTCCCCAAGTTATTCCTCCCACCCCCCACTGTCCCTCCCTTGCCCTCTACAACAGACCCTAGTGTGTGATGCTCCCCTCTCTGTGTCCATGTGTTCTAACTGTTCAACACCCGCCTATGAGTGAGAACATGTGGTGTTTGATTTTCTGTTCTTGTGTCAGTTTGCTGAGAATGATGGTTTCCAGATTCATCCATGTCCCTGCAAAGGACACCAACTCTTCATTTTTTATGGCTGCATAGTATTCCATGGTGTATATGTGCCACATTTTCCTTGTCCAGTCTATTGTCTATGGGCATTTGGGTTGGTTCCAGGTCTTTGCTATTGTAAACAGTGCCACTATGAACATACATGTGCATCTATCTTTATAATAGAATGATTTATAATCCTTTGGATATATACCCAGTAATGGGATTGCTGGATCAAATGGAATTTCTATTTCTAGGTCCTTGAGGAAGTGCCACGCTGCCTTCCACAATGGTTGAACTAGTTTACATTCCCACCAACAGTGTAAAAGTGTTCCTATTTCTCCACATCCTCTCCAGCATCTGTTGTCTCCAGATATTTTAATGATCGCCATTCTAACTGGTTTGAGGTGGTATCTCAATGTGGTTTTGATTTGCATTTCTCTAATGACCAGTGAGGATGAGCATTTTTTCATATGTTTGTTGGCTTCATATATGTCTTCTTTTGAAAAGTGTCTGTTTATATCCTTCTCCCAATTTTAGATGGATTTTTTTTTTCTTGTAAATGTGTTTTAGTTCTTTGTAGATTCTGGATATTAGCCCTTTGTCAGATGGGTAGATTGCAAAATTTTTTTCCCATTCTGTTGGTTGCCAGCTCACTTTAATGATTGTTTCTTTTGCTGTAAGAAGCTCTGGAGTTTAATTCGGTCCCATTTGTCTATTTTGACTTTTGTTGCCAATGCTTTTGGTGTTTTAGTCATGAAGTCCTTGACTATGCCTATGTCCTGAATGGTTTTCCCCAGGTTTTCTTCTAGGGCTTTTATGGTGTTAGGTCTTACACTTAAATTTTTAATCCATCTGGAGTTAATTTTTGTATAAGGTGTAAGGAAGCTGTCCAGTTTCTGCTTTCTGCACACTGCTAGCCAGTTTGCCCAACACCATTTATTAAACAGGGAATCCTTTTCCCATTGCTTGTTTTTGTCAGGTTTGTCAAAGATCAGACAGTTGTAGATGTGTGGCATTGCCTCTGAGGCCTCTGTTCTGTTCCATTGGTCTATATCTCTGTTTTGGTACCAGTACCATGCTGTTTTGATTACTGTAGCTTTGTAGTATATTTTGAAATCAGGTAGTGTGATGCCTCCGGCTTTTTTCTTTTTGCTTAGGATTGTGTTGGCTATACAGGCTCTCTTTTGGTTCCATATGAAGTTTAAGGTGGTTTTCTCCAGTTCTGTGAAGAAGGTCATTGGTAGCTTGATGGGGATAGCATTGAATCTATAAATTACTTTGGGCAGTATGGCCATTTTCACAGTATCGATTCTTTCTAACCTTGAGCATGGAATGTTTCTCCATTTGTTTGTGTCCTCTCTTATTTCCTTGAGGAGTGGTTTGTAGTTCTCCTTGAAAAGGTCCTTTACGTTCCTTGTTAGTTATATTCCTAGGTATTTTATTCTCTTTGTAGCAATTGTGAATGGGAGTTCGCTCATGATTTGGCTCTCTGTTAGTTCGTTATTGGTGTATAGAAATGATTGTGATTTCTGCACATTGGTTTTGTATCCTGAGACTTTGCTGAATTTGCTTATCAGTTTAAGAAGGTTTTGGGCTGAGACGACAGGGTCTTCTAAATATACAATCATGTCACCTGCAAATAGAGACAATTTGACTTCCTCTTTTCCTAATTGAATACCCTTTATTTATTTATTTTTCTTGCCTAATTGCTCTGGCTAGAACTTCCAGTTCTATATTGAATAGGAGTGGTGACAGAGGGAATCTTTGTCTAGTGCCAGATTTCAAAGGGAATGCTTCCAGTTTTTGCCCATTGAGTATGATATTGGCTGTATGTTTGTCATAAATAGCTTTTATTATTTTGAAATATATCCTTCGATACCTAGTTTATTGAGAGTTTTTAGCATAAAGCACTGTTGAATTTTGTTTAAGGCCTTCTCTGCATCTATTGAGATAATCATGTGGTTTTTGTCTTTGATTCTCTTTATGTGGTGGATTACATTTATAGACTTGCATATGTTGAACCAGCCTTGCATCCCTGAAATGAAGCCTACTCGATCATGATGGATAAGCCTTTTGATGTGGTGTTGCAATTGGTTTGCCAGTATTTTATTGAAGATTTTTGCATCTGTGTTCATCATGGATATTGGCCTGAAGTTTCTTTTTTTGTTGAATCTTTGCACGATTTTGGAATCAGGATGATGTTGGTCTCATAAAATGATTTGGGAAGGATTCCCTCCTTTTGTATTGTTTGGAATAGTTTCAGAAGGAGTGGTACCAGCTCCTCTTTGTACATCTGGTAGAATTTGGCTGTGAACCCAAATTCAGCTGTGGACCTGGACTTTTTTTGGTTGGTAGGCTATTAATTGCTGCCTTAACTTCAGCTGTTGTTATTGGTCTGTTCAAGGTTTCAACTTCTTCCTGGTTTAGGCTTGGGAGGGTGCAAGTGTCCAGGAATTTATCCGTTTCTTCCAGGTGTACTGGTTTATGTGCATAGAGTTGTTTGTAGTAGTCTCTGATTGTAGTGTGTATTTCTGTGGAGTCAGTGGTGATATCCCCTTTAACATTTTTTATTGCATCTATTTGATTCTTCTCCCTTTTCTTTTTTATTAATCTGGCTAACAGTCTGTCTATTTTGTTGATCTTTTCAAAAAACCAGCTCCTACATTTATTGATTTTTTGAAGGATTTTTTTGTGTCTCTATCTCCTTCACTTCTGCTCTGATCTTAGTTATTTCTTGTCTTCTGCTAGTTTTTGAGTTTTTTTGATCTTGCTCCTCTAGCTCTTTCCAGTTTGACAATGGGGTGTCGATTTTAGATCTTTCCTTGCTTCTCTGGTGGGCATTTATTTTTATAAATTTCCCTCTAGACACTGCTTTAAATGTGTCCCAGAGATTCTGGTATGTTGTGTCTTCATTCTCATTGGTTTCAAAGAACATCTTTATTTCTGCCTTCATTTCATTGTTTATCCAGTCAACATTCAGGAGCCAGTTGTTCAGTTTCCATGAATTTGTGTGGTTCTGAGTTGCTTTCTTAATTCTGAGTTCTAATTTGGTTGCACTGTGGTCTGAGAGACTGTTATGATTTCCATTCTTTTGCATTTCCTGAGGAGTGATTTGCTTCCAATTATGTGGTCAATTTTAGAGTAGGTGTCATGTCATGCTGAGAAGAATGTATATTCTATGGATTTGAGGTGGAGATTTCTGTAGATGTCTATTAGGTTCGTTTGGTCCAGATCTGAGTTCAAATCCTGGATATGCTTGTTAATTTTCTGTCTTGTTGATCTGTCTCATATTGACAGTGGAGTGTTAAAGTCTCCCACTATTATTGTGTGGGAGTCTAAGTCTCTTTGTAGGTTGTTAAGAACTTGCTTTATGTATCTGGGTGCTCCTGCATTGGGTGCATATATATTTAAGATAGTTAGCTCTTCTTGTTTTATTGATCCTTTTACCATTATGTAATGTCCTTCTTTGTCTCTTTCGATCTTTGTTGGCTTAAAGTCCGTTTTATCAGAGACTTGGATTGCTACCCCTGCTTTTTTTTGCTCTCCATTTGCTTGGTAATTCTTCTTCTATCCATTTATTTTGAATCTATGTGAGTCTTGGGATGTGAGATGGGTCTCCTGAATACAGTACACCAACAGGTTTTGACTCTTTATCCAATTTGCCAGTCTGTGTCTTTTGATTGGGGCATTTAGTCCATTTACATTTAAGGTTAATATTGTTATGTGTGAATTTGATTCTGCCATTTTGATGCTAACTGGATGTTTTGTCCATTAATTGACACATTTTCTTCATTGTATCGATGGTCCTTGCATTTGGTACTTAGTTTTTGGAGTGGCTGGTTGTTCCTTTCTGTGTTTAGTGCATCTTTCAGGAGGTCTTATAAGGCAGGCCTGGTGGTGATGAAATCTCTCAGCAATTGCTTGTCCATAAAGGATTTTCTTTCTCCTTTGCTTATGAAGCTTAGTTTGGCTGGATATGAAATTCTAGGTTGAAAGTTCTTTTCTTTAAGGATGTTGAATATTGGCCCCCACTCTCTTCTGGCTTGTAGGGTTTCTGTGGAGAGATCTGCTGTGAGTCTGATGGGCTTCCCTTTGTGGGTAACCCGACCTTTCTCTCTGGCTGCACTTAGTATTTTTTCCTTCATTTCAACCCTGGTGAATCTGAATGATTATGTGCCTTGGGGTTGCTCTTCTTGAGGAATATCTTTGTGGTGTTCTCTGTATTTCCTGCACTTGAATGTTGGGCTGCTTTGCTAGATTGGGGAAGTTCTCCTGGATAATATCTTGAAGGGTGTTTTCTAGGTTGGATTCATTCTTTCTGTCACATTCTGGTACACCTATCAAATTTAGAATAGGTCTTTTCACATAATCCCATAGTTCTTGGAGGCTTTGTTCATTTATTTTCACTCTTTTTTCTCTATTCTTGCCTTCTTGTTTTATTTCATTGAGTTGATCTTCAATCCCTGATATCCTTTCTTCTACTTTGTTGATTCGGCTATTGAAACTTGTGCATGCTTTGTAAAGTTCTCGTGCTGTGTTTTTCAGCTCATCAAGTCATTTATATTCTTCTCTAAGATGTTTATTCTAGTTAGCATCTCATCTAACTTTTTTCTAGGTTCTTAGTTTCTTTGCATTGGGTTAGCATTTGTTCTTTTAGCTCTGAGAAGTTTGTTATTACCCACCTTCTGAAGCCTGTTTATGTCAATTTATCAGATTCACTCTCCATCCATCTTTGATCCCTAGCTGGTGAGGAGTTGTGATCTCTTGGAAGAGGAAGGGCATTCTGGGTTTTGGTGTTTTCATCCTTTTTGTGCTGGTTTCTTCCCATCTTAGTGTCTTTATCTACCTGTGGTCTTTGTAGTTTGTGACTTTCAGATGGGGGTCTCTGAATGGACATCCTTCTTGTTGATGTTGAAGTTATTTCTTTCTGCTTCTTTGTTTTCCTTCTAACAGTTGGGCCCCTCTACTGCAGGACCACTGGAGGTCTACTCCAGACCCCACTTGCCTGGGAATCACCAGTGGGGGCTGCAGAACAACAAGGGTTGCCACCAGTTTCTTCCTCTGCTATCCTCGTCCCAGCGGGGTACCCGCCAGGTGTTGGCCTGAGCTCTCCTTTATGAGGTGTCTCTTTGGGTATATGGGGGTTGGGGAGTTGCTTGAGACTATAGTCTGTCCCTTATAGGAGCTCAAGTGCTGTGCTGGGAGCTCCGTTGTTCTCTGCAGAGTTGCTGGGCAGGTACCTTTACATCTGCTGCAGCTGAACTCAACCGCCTCTTTTCCCAGGTGCTCTGTCCTAGGAAGGTCAGCTTTATTTATAAGTTCCTGTTGTGCTGCTACCTTTTTTCATAGATGCCCTGCCCCACACGGAGTAGTCTAGTCACAGTCTGCCAGCAGAGGCATTGCTGAACTGTCGTGGGCTCTGCCAAGCTGCTGTGTGAACTGCCTCAGTAGTGGCAGACTGCCTCTGTAGTGGGGGATGCCCTTCCCCTCACTGAGCTGGACCATCCTGGGTCCAGCTGCGCTTGCTGTGAAACTCTCAATCCAGAGCATTTCAGATTGCTTGTTTTGTGGGGGTGGTACCTGCCAAGCCAGATTGCCTGGCTTCCTGTCTCAGCCGCCTCCCTTTTAGTTGAATGGGTGCTCTCTGTCCCTCAGGTGTTCCAGGCGCCAGTTGAAACAGCCGCCCTGACTAGTGTGAGTTTCTGTGCACCAACCCAGCACCAGCTGAAACTGCCTTGCTGAAAACTTGTGGTGCTTTTCGGCCTGGGAATCTCCTGGTCTGTGGGCAATGAAAACTTCTTTGGCAATGCAGTGAGCACTCACCCTCTGTGCTGTTCTTGCTGGGAACTGCACTCCGGAGCTGTTCCTATTTGGCCATCTTGGATTCTCCCCCGAATTTCCTCATTTTTACCTTGAGGCCTTGCCCGAAGCCTGAACACTCAATGTTAGTCACCATCACTTTCAGGAAAGATTTTTGGTGCGAAATCATTGAACACAAGTTTTTAATCTTCACTTTAAATTCTGAAGCCAAAAGTAATATTTGTGAAGAATACTTAAGGAATTGAGACATTTTTCCCCCATGAACCACAGAAAAGAAGAGATAAAGTATAGGGTGGAGAGGTGAGGCAGGAGTAAAGGATCTCTGAGAAAGCAGAACCTCTGCTGCCCACGCTCATTCTGTAGAGCAGTGCTGGGGAGAGCAATGTGCTGATGAGGGAGAAAAGGAAAAATTAGTTGGGCAGACAGCTAAATATCGGTGCTTGGTAAAACTCCTTCAAACAGAGAAATGACCTGAAAAATCAAAGCTACAGGCACAAATAGAGCAGCCTTGGGAAAACTCAGGCTGCAGCTGCACAGATAAGGAAGCAAGGCCCAACACAGCAGCCTTTGTTCTTGATGTAATCAGCAGGCTCCCAGGAAAAAGTTTCCTCCCCTTTTCAGGCATGTACAGTGGGTGGGGCTTACCCAAAACATACCCACAGTTGCACAAACAAGAGAAGCTACACTTTATACTTGCCTAAAGACATGCCCACAGCTGCACAGATAAGGAGAGTTACACAGACAGCTCCACAGATAAGGGAAGTTACACATACAGCTACAGAGATGAGAGTTTCTCATAAAACCTTTTGGATTCAACTGTAAAAATGGCAATCTTTCTTTTGGGCCCTCTCTCCATGGTGAAGAGCTTTCTTCTTTTACTTATTAAGCTTTCATTCCAACCTCACCCTTTGTGTCCACACTCCTTAATTTTCTTTGTTGTGAGACAAAGAACTCCAGGTGATACCTTACAAAGAGAGACTGCTACACTGTCTGAAAGCCAAGAGGTGACCAACTGTGTAACACTGGGACACTGAGATCCACATGGGCACATGAGGGCAGAGGGAGCTTGAGATGATGTCTAGGATGAGTTCTGGGACAGCATGCCAGGCTCTGGAGCTTCCCTCCCACACTGGTGGGATGCCCCACACAAGTAAAGATAAGGAGCATAGGTATCAACACAGTCAACAACCTACCTGGTTTCCTGTCCTCAGCAGAGCACAGTTACATATCACTCAAGAAGGGCGTGCAAATTAGCCAAGAGGAAGTGTGAGAGCAGGTGGGCCTGAAAGACCTGCACTTTTGAGTGTGCACTTTGTGGCTGGAAACCAGATAGGAGTTCAGTTCCCCCAGCACATGCTGGCTCTGGAGGGTCATCATATCTGAGGACCAAACTGAGCAGAACGTCTCAGCAGATGCCAGTGTAAGGCAGATGATGGCCACAAGGAAGAAGATGCCTTCTCCAGGTGTCAGAGTGCTGCACAAGTCCCCAAGAGCTTAGAAATGAACTTGGGAAATGGAGGAAGAAGAGGAAACCCTGAACTGATTTTAAATTTGAAATGGCTAACGTACCTGGAGTTAGCTAAGAGTGTAATTTCTGCCAGCAGTTGGGAATTGGAGCTTGATAGAGATGAGGAGTGGCAGACCTACTAGCCTCTGTGTGCCTCAGTCGTTTCAGCTGGCAAAGAGGGAGGCTGTCATAGTACCTCCCTGCGAAGGTTACTATGAGGGTTAAATAAGTTATGTGTGCACAGCATTTAGGATGGTGCCTGGCACACAGCAAGCATTCAGGAAATGTTTGCTCTCATTGTCTACAAAATACATACCTACATGCCACGAGCAAACAAACTGAAAAACAAAAAGCCACAGGAAAGAAAAACATTGTTGGAAAAACTTAACTATGGTAGTTCTGTGATACTGTACAAGTGAACCAGAAAGTCAGACACTCTGCCCATTGGAGCTTTCAATTTCAGACATATTCAAACTTCTGACACTCCCTAATGTTACCGATAAAGCTAAAGCTGAGATAAATGTTGACTGCATGCTAAGCATCAGCCAATTAAGATGACAAGACTGGCTGGTTCTTTTAGGAAGGCTTTATAGAGTCTTTGCATCTGGGAAGTCGCCTGGGATCTTTTATTTATTAATTTATTTTTTTGAGACATAGAATCCAGTGATGCAATCATAGCTCACTGCAGTCTTGACGTCCCAGGCTCAAGCGATTCTCCCACCTCAGTCTCCTGAGTAGCTAGGACCACAGGCGAGAGCCTCTACACCTGGCTAATTTTATTTAGTTTTTGTAGAGACAGTATCTCATTAGGTTGCCCAGGCTGGTTTTGAACTCCTAGGCTCAAGTGATCCTTCTGCCTCAGCCAAAGTGCTAGGGTTACAGGCATGAGCCACTGTGCCTGTCTTTCTCCTGGGATTTTACCTTCAACTTTGTGCCTTTATGGGCTTGACTCAGTGTGTAGTCTTCCTATAATCTGACTCTCTCTTTCCTTTCCATATATATTACATGCAAAAATATTTCCTGTTCAGCCAACCTTTTCAGCCATTTAAAAGATGTATTGGTCAATTTGATAACAGCATATCATTGTAAGTGTGGTATTGCTAGGATTTAGCAGCCAAAATATAACATATGATAGAGTGTTCCTTGTAGCTCCTTGCCCATCTTACATTGCCCATTGTAACATTTTAGGATTGTTAACCATATTACTTTTTCATGTTTCACAGTACTGCACTTATGATTAGTGTCTATCAGTATCTGTTATCATACTGTCCTCTTGGCTTTCAGCCAGTTAATTATTTGTTGGATTGCTTGTCAGAGTACTGGCTGCCTTCCCCATTACATGCTGCTGCCCCTCCTGCTGATCATCTTACTCTTCTGTTCTTTGCTACTTTCAGACACTATTTTGCACTCATTATGCAGAAGCTCAAACCTTAGTCCTGTGAAGAGAGCTGAGTGCCTGGTCTAATTTTTCAGCACCAAAACTAAATAAACAACAAAAAACACATGAAGTCCATTTAAAAATACACACACTGCATCAAGGAACAGAGAAGCTTTTTCTCTCATGCGAAGTCTTCTCCAGGAAACCACTAGGCCAGAGGCCCCCGTGGCGTGCACATGCTTGCTTTAGGTGCTTATGTTAAGATGGTATTTCATTGGTTTTGGATGGTACCTTCCACAGAACTCAGATACTATGCTTCTTTCTATTTTAATAGTAGGGAAAAACGATTGGCTTTTTATCCAGAATACTCATGTTCTTCTAGCATATTAAAATTCATTCATGAGTAAGTCATTATAGTGAAGTACTTGGGAACCTTTCTATTCTAGAGAGTTCTGGGCACAAACACATTTTACAGTGTGCATATAATACCAGGCTCATGTCCTTGTGTCCTCCAAGGGACAGGAATGAGCTGGGTCATACACCAAACAGTGGGACTCTGGCAGTCTCTTTTAGCTCAGGCAGATGCCAAATCGAGGTCCCAAAAGGAGCCTTCCAAAGGTCACAGCAGGTTGCTCTCAGGAAAAGAGAATCAATAATTTATTTTTAAGCAATCTCTTAGAAAGCCTCTGTAGGGTAGTTCTGTTTCATTGTAAGCTGCTTTGAAGCCACTCACCACTCTGGAGCTGCAGTATAGGCTACAAACAGTCCAGCTTCATAAGAACATGCAAGTGAGGACCCATGAGGAGACATTCATGTGCTTTGTAAAGTGCTACTCTCACTTTGCTTCCCAAACTGCCTTAATTGAGGCAAGAGAGCCAACACGAATGAGATCCCCCCCTGCGGCTTGCTCTGCCTTGGAGTTCAAGGATGCCGGCATGCCTGGGCCCTGAAAACATGCCGCAGTGCAGTTGGGCTGATGGGAAGTCCTGAACAGCTTGCTGAATTATTACTTCATTCTCGGCTGAAGCAGCAGGAGGCAAGATGATGAGTGAAGAAAAAAACCCATGGACTCCAGCGTGGGCTGAAGGAACCAAAACAAACACTGAGAAGACAGGCCAGTACTGAAATCTGTTTTAAGGATGGAGCGCGCAGGAATGTTTCACCATATTTTGTCTAAGGAACAGATTTCATTTTTTAATGCCTGTATTAATCAGTGGAAGCGGAACGGCAGGAAGGAATCTGTTTTCCCTCCTCCTCAACACCTCCCCTGGCTCGCAAGGACGTTTTCCCCCTTCCTCCTTCTTTGTACTGAAGGTGGCCTGGAAGTTTCAGCATGAGACGGATTCTGAACTCGCATGCTCTTTCTTTCTGCTTCCCCGAATCAACTTTGCCTAGTATTTGGGACAAGGAACCCACCATGGCGGGAGCAATAAAAGCATTTCACAAATGCTGATTTCCCATTCTTTTGCCAGCTCAGCCCTGCCTAACAGCTCTAATTTCCTGGACAAATAGCCCTCCCTCTCCTCCTCTCTAGCTGCTCACAGCCCTCTCTTTGGCTATTCTTTTAAAAATCCCTCCCTTGGGGAATTTTTAAAAAGCTTCAGATTTTCATGGTTCCATTCATCTGCCCCCCCGCTTTTTTTTTTTTTTTTTTTTTTTTAATCAAGGCCTTCCTCCTAAATAGCCATTGGTTTTTCAAGCATGCCCATACTACAGCTCAACTGCTGGTTGAGCTTCTCCTGGCCTCCTGCCATTCTCGCTGGACCTGTAGAGGCCAGTCCCTTGCCTCTTTGTTCTGTTATTTGAGGGCAAGATAACAAACTTCTATATGTTTGAAGTACTTTTCACTGACTTGACACCAAGTATTTTGATAATCACAAAGTGATCAAATACATGTTCTCTTTCTCCAGTTACACAATGAGATCAAATATTGATTAGCAGTGAGTGGATAGATGGATATTACACACACACACACACACACACACACACACACACACACCCTGACCCTCCTCGTTTTGGCCTATGGAAAATATTACTCCAAAGGGCAGACACATTGGTGTTGATATTTCAGTCATCCAAGAAAGCTGCCAATTTCACTTCCTTTTTTATATTTTCCTCCAGTTTTTAGGAAAGAGTTAGAGGAACTAGCTTATCATGGGTGGCATGAGCTGAAGGGATGGTGGTTTTTCACTGTGTTAGTAAAAGTAGACATTGTTCCAGGCTAATAGTAAGCTGCAATCTAGACTCATAACTGTAGAGGGCACCCTTGCCTTAATAATGATAGCATTGGCATTGTCACTCCAGGAAGCTGGGTGGTGAGAGAAGAGTATCTTTTTATTACTAAGTATTTTATGGGGAAAGAGATAAGGTGCCGTTTGGAATACACAAGAAATCCCTACTGTTTCATATTACCTTTTATAACATGTTTTTTTTAAGAATAAGCTCATCTTCGAATTTGTAGCCGCTGGTTACAGTTTTGTTAAAAGTGCAGAGGCCTCCAACCAATGAGAATGAATCTCTTCAATGTCTCATACCTTGTGTCTGTCCTGCTACTTGGTAATTGGTGCTTTGCGTGCTGGGAGCTGGGAGCAATCTTCCAAAAATGGCAAGTGGAGATGGGCACTCCTTTGCAGAAAAGCCTTCAGTGGATTTCAATTTCGTTTAGCATGAACTCTCCACTTCTCGCTGTACCCTACCAAGGCCTTCTAGGATATCATCTCTTTGTACCCTTCAACCTCTCTTTCTCTCTTCCTTCCCAGTGTCTGGGCCGAATTTGGGATGGCACATGGGCCTTGCCAAGCGGGTCCACGCTCTGTGCCATCTGAATTTGCTCTTCCGTCTGTACAGTGAGCTCTTCCGCGCATCCCCCAAAGGCTGGTTCCTTCCCATTCCTCAGTCCTCTGGTCATAGAAACCCCTTGGAGAGAATATTTTTTGTCTACCTTGTCTAAAATAGGTCCACCACAGCCAACTTTTTTTTTAATTAAAATTTTGTTATATAATTCACATAAGATTTCACAAAACACCACATTCACCGTTTTAAAGTGTACATTTCAATGGTTCTCAGTTTATTCACAATATTGTGCAGCCATCACCACTATCTAACTTCAGAACATTTCCATTGCCCCTGAAAGAAACCTCATACAATGAAGTCACGGCCCACCTCGAAATCCTCCCAGCGCCTGGCATCCACTCATCTACTGTCTGTCTCTGAATTTGCCTGTGCTGGATATGACACTCCCACCTCTTTTTAAATGGTAAAGCACCCTGTTTGTTTCCTTCCTGGCATGGATGTATTTGTTCATTTACTTGTTTATCATTTATTCTCACAATCCATGAATAAGTTGCAGAGTTTCTTCACAATTCAGTCTGCCCAGCCGTAAAGCGAGCCCAGCCTTTCACTGCAGGATCCAATCTACGCGGTGCTGCAACCATTTCTGGGGCTACTGTGGAAGAGACTCCTTCCTGAATCAACTTCGCTTAAGCATGTCCTCCAAGAGCTCTTTAGGACGTCGTAGATTTTGAAGGATTTTCTGCTTTTCACTTGCAACCCACAGACTTATAACTGATGTAATCACACTCTTCAGAGTACTACATGCATTTCTAGAAGACTCTTTAAGGGCAGACTCTTGCTGTAGCAATAAATAACAGTAACCTTTACAGAGAATGGGCCATATGTCAGGCACAGGGGTCTGTGCTTCACTTGCATTTTTTTCCACTTGGTTTTATTACAATCCTGTGAAATAGGTATAATTATTACATCCCATTTTAAAGATGAGAGAATTGAGGTTAAGGGAATTGGCACATTTTACTCAGCTAGTTTGTGGCAGAGTGGGGACTGGAGTCCTGGCAGCTAACCTCCAGGGCTCATGCTTTTAACCACTATGCTCTTTTTTCAGCCTCCGAGCCTTCAGTCCAGTGTTAGCATAAAGTGATAGTGTAATGTTTGGATGTGGCATATGAATATTATTGCTCCTGGTAAGGTTGTTCACAGTGACATCATAGACAAAGAAATGTTTCCTCAAGTTCCTAGTATAGCAGCTGAACAGCAGTTTTTGTTATATGGGATTCTTTTCTGCCCTTTCATTTGGGAAGTGACCAGCAAGGTATCCTGGGAATGCCAGGGGGCTGTGTAAGCCTTTGTGCGTGAATGAAAGGAAGAGGCATGAGATGGCAGTCCGTGCTTCCAGGGCAAGTGATCCTTGGAAGAACTTGGTTTCCTACAGGAGAGTTGACTACCTGGAGAACATCTGAACAGCTTAGGCACATGTATTATTCAGTGTTCTCTGGAGAAATAAAACTAATACAAGGTATGTATTATATTGTATATGTATATAATATATATCACGCATATATGTTATATATATATGTGTATATATATATGTGTATATATATATGTGTATATATATATGTGTATATATATATATGTGTATATATATGTGTATATATATGTGTATATATATATGTGTGTATATATATATATGTGTGTATATATATATGTGTGTATATATATATATGTGTATATATATATGTGTGTATATATATATATATATACGTGTATATATATATATATATATATGAAGAGATTGATTTTTAAGGAATTGGCTTTTGTGATTACAAAAGCTGAAAGTCCCGTTATCTGCAGGGTATACCAGCAGGCTAGAGAACCTGGGAAGAGCCAGTGCTGCAGTTCAAGTCTGAAGGCTGACTGCTGCAGGATTTACACTTGCTCGGGAAAGGTCAGTCTTTTGTTCCATTCAGGCCTTCAGCTGATTGAATGAGCCTCACACATATTATGCAGGGCACTCTGCTTTACTCAAATGCCACCCATTTAACGTAAATCTCATCCAAAACTACTTTCACAGAAACATCCAGAATAATGTTTGACCACATATCTGGGCCCTGTGACCCAGCCAAGTTGATATAAATTTAACCATCATAGTAAGGTACTCAGTGCTCAGGTCCAGTTCACCTGGGATCTAGGCTACCCCCTACAAGGTGAGGGGAGCCTGGATCTCACCTACTGTAAGGGATGACCAATCGGCTCTCCAAGGGTGGTTCTGGTGGAGAAGGATATGTCTCAGCCATCTTGAGTTTGCCCAGAGACCAAGCACTTGCCAGACACCCATTTTTGGGTTGGTGGGTTGAAGAGCAGATGATCCCTGCGTTTTCTTGTTGGGTGGATCTCAGAGACTGATTATTCAGCCACAGAAGGCCCACTTAGTGCTGGCTTGAGCTATCTCTAGATTGCATTCTTCCATTCAACAAACATCTATTGATTGTTATTACATGCCAGTTCTCTTCTAAGTAGTGGGGATACAGCAGTGAACAGACAAAAAACTCTGTCCTCAAGAAATTTACATTCTGGGAGTGAGAAGAGACAGACATCTAAAGAAAATAAAGAAGTAAAGTAGTATATTGTAGACCAGGTAATGATAAGCGCTACAGGGAAAAACAAAGGTGCGAGGGGAAATGGGGAATGCTGTGGTCAGTAGTGGGGGGATAGGTGTGCTGGTGGCTTGTACTGTGACTAGGGTGGTCAGGGAAGGTCTCCCTGTATAAAAGGTGCCTTTTGAGTGAAGGGCAGGTGATGAGGATAACGGGAGGAAGGCAACTCCCTGCAGAGGGCACAGCAAGTACAAAGCCTCTGAGGAAGGACTGCACCTGCTGTGTCTGGGGACCCCAGAGGCCAGAAGGCCTGGGGCAGAGCCAGGAGGAGGAGCGTGGGGGGAAGTGCAGTCAGAGAAGAGCAGGACAATAAGGCCAGAGGGAGTGGGGCCCCAGCACCACTGTGAGGGCCAGGCTTCTAATCTGAGAGCTCTGGAAGCCATTGGAGGGGTTTGTGGGGAGGATAGACATGGTCTGGCTTCTCTGCTGGGAACAGGCAGTGGGGTGTGTGTGGGAGAATGGGAGGAAAGCCAGGCAGAAGCAGGGAGACTCTTGCTGGAATCCAGGGGAGGGATGGTGGTGCCCGGACCGGTGTGGTGGGGAGAAGTGGCCGGGTTCTAGATCTACCTTGAAGTTCAGGCTGAAAGGATTTGCAGCCTAGAGTGAGGAGTGAGGACCTTGTGAAATGTGTGTGTGTGTGTGTGTGTGTGTATGTGTGTGTGTGTGTGTGTGTGTGTGTGTGTGTGTGTGTGGTGTTGAACAGGGTGAGGTTTAAAATTTACCTTCCCATCTAGCCCTCTCCTGCACAACCTCACATCAAGGTGGAAAGGGGATGGTCCTTAGACGTTAGGATTTCTGTCCTCAACACGAGTGTCTGAGAACTGCCTTTGGGGGCTGTTGCAGGAGGTGAAACCAATTTGATCATAATGGGACAGAAAACCCCTACATGGCCCAGGGTGGATTTACCTGATCGCCCATCTGTCCCGGTCCTTGGTGCCCTGCAGACATCTGCGACCCATTGGCCACTCAAAGGAAATGACCTCATGAGCATGCCTTTCAAGCCACACAGGGTGGGTTGGAGTGCGACATTTGGCCGGTCGCTCTGGTTTACACCAAATCCAACAACTGTGGCCTGCAGATCCTCAGTATAAATAGCTGGAAAAGCCTGACCTTGACAAGCTCATTTCTCATTCCTTTCTTGTTACAGGTAATAGAGCTGAAAATGTGGTTTTAATTATAGCACTAATGAAAACTGAAAATCCAGACAGACACTTGATGAACTCTGCTGCGCTTTATATTACATTTGTGCTAACTACAAAGTGCCCAGCTGGGTGTAACATGATCCCCTTTCCTCGAGCATCCGCCTGACTGAAGCTGTATAATTGATGTGTACTTTGGCAGGAGGTCAGCTTAAAGGTTTTTTTTTTTTTTTTTAAAGATTTTTTTTTTTTTAAATCTTTAACGGTATTTTGGGGAAAGGAGTAGGTTTATTACCTGGGCTGGGAGAACATTTCTCTGGGTTGCCTAACATGCTCCACCCCCATTCCAAACTTCTTGTAGAGCATCCATACAGTACCTTCAGGAGAAGCTCTGGGGCCAGAAGTGAGCTGAGAGAGTGACTTTAACTTGGAGCCCTGTAACTTTGTTGTTGACTGGTGACCTTACCATGCAGTTCTCCTCTCACTGTTCCTACCTGGCAGAAGGATGTGTGCAGAATCTCTGGAAGGGACAGCTATGGCAGCTGTGATGTGGAGTCTGTGCCCCGTTGGCCTCACCTGCTGGCCCTCGTCTACAGCATAGCCTCTCTCACCAGGCCATGGGCTCCTTACATGTAGAGGTGCTGAATAAAATACAGGATGCCTAGTTACTTTTGAATTCCAGGTGAACAACAAGTAACGGTTTATTTGAAATTCAAATGTAACTGGGCATCCTATAGTTTTATATCTTGAATCTGGCAACCCCGCTCATAAACATTCTTTGGCTGGACAGGGTCTCCGAAGGGACTTAGGAAGAATTCCTGCCAGGACTTACAGACAATGTAAGGTTAACTCTGCTTTAGCTAACACAGACCTTCATCCACATCCCATCAGACTACCATAGCACTCTCTTACCATGCTCCTTAGGCCAGATAGAACACCCCAAATTCACTCCCATGGTTCTAGATGATTGGAATTCATGTCACGGCCAACCTCTAAAACAACGAAAGGTTCTGCAGAGACCCACTGGTGACTACGGTGTCTTTACTGGCTGGGAGGGTGGCCAAGTTACATGACCCCTTTTTTGTTTTGTTTATAATCTGTTTTTATTTACATTTTTGAATGGGTAATCTATTCATATTACATATAGAGTTTTCAACAAAACATAAAAGTATACAATAAGAAGTCACCCTTTCCCTTTTCTTTCTTTTTTTCTTTTGAGACAGAGTTTCACTCTGTTACCCAGGCTGGAGTGCAGTGGCATCATCGGCTCACTGCAACCTCCGCCTCCTAGGTTCAAGCAATTCTCTGCCTCAGCCTCCCGAGTAGCTGGGATTACTAGTGCCTGCCACCACGCCTGGCTAGTTTTTTTTTTCTTTCTCTCTTTCTTTCTTTCTTTTCTTTCTTTCTCTTTCTTTCTTTTCTTTCTTTTCTTTCCCTCCTTCCCTCCTTCCCTCCTTCCCTCCTTCCCTCCTTCCCTCCTTCCCTCCTTCCCTCCTTCCCTCCTTCCTTCCTTCCTTCCTTCCTCCCTTCCTTCCTTTCTTTTCGTATTTTTAGTAGAGATGGGGGCTTCACCATGTTGGCCAGGCTGGTCTTGAACTCCTGATCTCGTGATCCACCTGCTTCGGCCTCCCAAAGTGCTGGGATTACAGGCGTGAGCCACCGTCCCGGGCCTCCCTTTCCCTTTTCTTGTTCAGCCATCCAGTTCCTTCCCTGTAGGCAACACATACTTTTAGTTTCTTATTTTTCCCTCCAGAGATATTTATCTCTGGTCTTGAACTCCTAGGCTGAAACAATCTGCCCACCTCGGCCTCCCAAAGTGCTGGAATTAGAGGTGTGAGCTACTGTGCTCAGCCCCATCATTTATTTAATCAGCCTCCTTTTGATGAACATTTATGTGGATTCCAATTGTTTGCTGTTACACACAGCAATACAGTACATGCATCATTTGCATTTATCTGAATGTCTTAGGTTACATTTCTAGGTGTGGAGCTATTGGGCCAGAGCATATGCATACATTTGTAGTTTGCCAAGTTGGTCTCTGTATTAGTTTCCCATTGCTGCTATAACAAATTACAACAAATGCAGCGGCTTTAAACAGCACAAAATTATTATCTTACAATTCTGGGGGCCTAAAGTCCTCAAACCAAGATGTAGCAGGGCTGTGTGCCTTCTGGAGGCTCTCGAGGAGAATCTGCTTCTTTGCCTTTTCCAGATTCTCAAAGCTGCCTGCGTTCCTTGGCTTGCAAGCTCTTCCTCCATCTTCAAGGCCAGCAGTATGGCATCTGAAAATCTCTCTTTCACTGGCCACTGCTTCTGTTATTACATCTCTGCTGGCTCTGACACCCCTGTCTCACTTTTATAAAGAGCATTATGATGCTATTGGTCTCACCTGAATAATCCAGGACACTTTCTTCATTCTAGATCCATAACTTTAGTCACTTATACATGTTCCTTTTGCCATGTAAGATAATATAGTCACAGGTTTCAGGGAGTTGCTAGCATGTGGACATCTTTGTGGGGTCATTATTCAGATGGCCACACTCTCCGTAGAGTTTGTCCCAATTTAAATTCTCAACACAGCCCTACTCACAGAACATGCCTTCAAAATTTCTGAATCTTTACCAACCTGGGAGGCTAAACAAATGGTGTCTCCATGTAAATTTTACATAGCATTTTTCCTAATATGGGGATGGGGGGACATATCCTATGTCTAAGAGTGATCTCTGTTTTGTTTTCTTTTTGAATTGTCTATTCAAATAATTGCTTATTTGTCTTTCAGGTTGTCAGTTGGAAAATGATTACATGTTAGTAATAATAGGTGGTGTTTCTGAAAAACAGGTTGCACATTTTTTTTTTTTTACAGTGTTTTCACTTTGCTTGTAAAAGCTTTTTCTCCATGTAAAAGGCTTTATTTTTTATGTAGTTGAATTTATCAAATTTATCTATGGCTTCTGGGTTTTGTGTCATAGTTACAAAGACCTTCTCCACCTCAAGGTAATGAAAGAAACACTTTTTTTTTTTTTTAAGTTTAAGTAAATAGAAAACATACACTCTTTTTAGAAGAGGTAGAAAATACAGATCAACAACAAAAAAGAAAAGCCGTGTAAAACATATATAGCATTCTTTATGGTATATTTTATGTAAGAGGGGCCTACAACATTACACTTTGTTTGAATGTGAGGGCAAGGCCGTGGGTCGCTGAAGCTGGCCCTCATTCAAGGGTAGTTGAGCCTATTGTGAGAATCTCTTCCCAACACCATGTTCCGTACCATCAATTTGGGAGTGGAAATTAATCCTATTGAGGGCATTTACACTAAATACATTGGCAGAAGCTACAAATCAGAGCATTTTTCCCTAGTGAACTAGTTGTTAAACATTGACCAGCACACCTCTAGGACTAGAGAACTTGTCTTAAAAGCTTTTTTAATGAAAAAAAAAAATCCAATAACTCGCTTTACTTAGTTTTTTTTTTGGTAACCGAGTGGCTGTTGGTGGGACTAATGGGGACTGTCTGCGTGTGGGTAGCTTTAGATCAGTGGTGCTTCTGTGCGTGAGTGTTTGCAAACACATACATTTACTAAAATATCCCATTCTGCATTAAGTCTGGTGACCTGCTTTTTTTTCTTTAATGGTATATTGTAGCTGTCTTTCTACCTCAATAAATATTTATCCGAATCATTATTTTAATGATTGCATTTTACGCTACAAAATGATTTACTGCATTTTGACCAATCCCTTGTTGACACACTTATAAAACTTCTGTCTCAGTCTCCCCCTCCAGTTGGTAGATGAGGCTACTGAATTGTCAAGGATGTTGGGATTATCAGTGAGAAAACTTTCAAAGCGTGCTGAGTATCCTCAGATATGTGAGATCTTTCCGGTGTTGGCATCACGCTTCTAACTACCCCCAACCAGGCAGGCCTTTTGGTGTAACTAGTTCAGACCCCTTAGAAACGTAAATTCTGGAGTTATCTATGTAGCAACAGCAGCTCAGGAAGATCTGAGCTAACTAATGCCTGCACTAAAGATGTGGATCTCATAACACAGAAGCCCTGCCATGAAACAGACAGGAAGGTGACAATGAAGCCATAGATAAAATGACGAGGACAAATTCCATCAACTCACTGTGAAGTTTCAGACAGGCCAGCAGGAATGGAGAATTCAGGGCAGGGGACAATTAGAGAAGATATTTTTGGGCTAACAGACAAAGTGGAAATAACATTTCCATGGACTAAAAAAGTGCAACACAGTGATTCTCTCTCAGAATATCTTTTTTTTTTTTTTTCTGACAAGATCTTACTCGGTCACCTGGGCTGGAGTGCGGTGGTGCGATCATAGCTCACCGAAGCCTCAAACTCTGGGGCTCCAGCAATCCTCCTGCCTCAGTCTCCCAAGTCGCTGGGACTACAGGTGCATGACACCATGACTGGCTATTTATTATTATTATTTGCAGAGACAGGGTTTCTGTATGTTGTTTAGGCTGGTTTTGAACTGTGGCCTCAAGTGACCCGCCTTGGCCTCCCATAAGTGCTAGGATTATGGGTGTGAGCTGCTGTGCCTGGACTGAATATCTTTAATCCTGTGTTTTGGAGAATTTAAGAGAAATATGAGAAAGGAATGAGTAGACTGATTTTAGTGAGGAACAAATTGGACATTTTTAAATTTCACAAACATCTTTGAACAACCACTTTGCCAGGCACCAGTTTGATTTTGTTATATACAGAACCACTGGCTACTGAGTGATGCTTTTGATGATTAAATACAGTATTACTCACTCAAATTAGTGCACAGAGTTATGTGTGATGTTAGTTGAATAATGTAATTGAGTGGGATTCCCATCTGCTAAAGGGAGGAAGGTGCTCTGAACATTTTCAACAAGCACTAAAAAAGATTACTAATATGTAATTTTAAATTAGTGCCTACACTAAAGGTTTGAAAATACCCTTTTGGTGTTTCCTTGACCTTAAGGACAAACAGGCACTGCCTAGGTGAAGTAGCACAACCTACTCCGTGGTTTTGATTTCCTAAAACGTGTTGTTGCCACTGGAAGGCAGTATTGCTTAGCCACTGTGTGCATCCAAGACATTGGGGAGATCTAAAGATTTGTCTTGAATTTGCAAGGAATTCAATTGAGCCAAAGATATGCTTTGCTGTATGCCTCTTTTCGGAATCTGGCAAAGATCATGGGCTGCTCATGGATGCACCATCCTTGCCGGGTGTTTCCTTTAAGCAGGAGTGTTGGCTTTAATTATGTGAAATCAGCCTGTATGTATTAAGCTGGTGAGCCCTGATTCCCTTTGGTTTCCACGTTTCTCAATTGTAAAATGGGATCGTAAGTCCTTGAAACCTAATAGTGTAATGCAAACACAATACAACACAGCACAACACAATAAAACAACCAAACAATGGTGGGGTTTCCAGAGAGTCACATGAAAACTGACAAATTGATCAACGGATTATAGAGGTATTCTTTCAGAAATCTCACTTTGACTATTGACTCTCATTAGAGAAAATTATTTCATGATCATCCTAGATTTTCTTTCCTGTCACCTACTGGACTTGGTAAAATTCTAGGTAAATAGTGGGTTCTCAAAGAAAACGGATTTAACAATTAAATAAATATTCTTCTTGCATTATTTTTCTCCTTATAAACAAATCTTCAGGTAGGGTTTTGGTTTAGAAGCACACTTCAGGATGTAAGTTAGGGAGAATTCTCTGTTGACTTTTTAATAGTATACAAATTCTCTTTAGACTGTTAATATAACCCTTATCTTTGTACAGTGCATTAAACATTTAAAGCCTTTGTATATCTTTTCTCATTGAATTCTCCGAACAGTTGGTGATTTTGGTAAAGGAGGAATCATGATTTCTATTTTGATGCTCAGGAAAGGAGTTCAGGTTGAGTGATGCTCCCAAAACCAATTAATCAACTTCTGGTTCTAAATTGTGCTTTCCCTCTTCCTCATATACGCTATGCTTGAACAAAGGCCCCTTCGTGACACAGGCTCTGGTGGGAAGGCTGGGATTATAGGCTTTTATTCACAGCATTCTTTTGTCTCATCTTTCTTCCTTCAGTTCGTAGACAAGCTTACCTCTTTTTGGTCTTGTCAATAAATGGTCATCATTTTTGATGGACTTATGGTGTCACAGCATCATTTTTCATGGACTTATGGTGAATAAGGGGCTTCCTACATTAAAAGCTTTTCTGCTTCTTAGGGGGCTTTATTCTAAAGAGTGTTTCTGCAGAGATGTCTTTTACCTGAAAGACTGTGGATCACTTTTCAAACGCGGAATTGTCTTATCTGAAATACATTTCTACCTGTGCTGAAAGACACAGGCATAATCAATGCCTTGATCATAGGAACAATCTTTATCAAAAGTACCTTAGATCCTGAAGAGCCTAAGGGTAAGAGAGAGAGAGAGGCCCTTTGCTGGTGTCAGAATGTGGTCAGGAGCTCAGCTCCCTTGTGGACCCGGCGCGATGGAAGGTTTCAGCAAACGCTTTCGAATCCCTCTAATCCCTTCCGTGTTTTCAGCATCAGGTAATTAACATATTTCTAGATGCAGGTCGCCTTAGTTCAATTGTTGCCTTTATGTCCTGCAGTATCTTAGTTTTAGTGTCATTTTAAAAACTGAAAGCTGGAGTGTACCAGGTAGTGAATTAGTTAATGAGAATTCTTTTGTCTATTATACTGGCTATCAATATGGATTGAAAGTTAAATTCACACTCCTCATTGCCCTTCAGCAAAGTTCATGAATGAGGAATAGTCCCTCAGAAGCTGCTTTAAAAAATCAAAGTCAGGCTTACTATGAATAGCAGTATTCAGACCCATAAGGTAGGGTCCTTTATCCTTGAATAATCCAGCTCAAATCAAGGAGTTTTGAAAAGAGTAGATGGATCACAGCTGACATTCGTCTTTTTATGTTAACATTGCACCATGCTACTGAAGTCTCTCACGTTGTGCCTATGTAATTTCATAATGTATCACACACATATAACTTTTCATTTAAAATTTAAATTTTTCTCTTTTTTGAGCAGGGTCTCACTCTGTCACCCAGGCTGGAGTGCAGTGGCACGATCACGACTCAAATGGTCGTCCCAGCCTAGCCTCCCAAGTAGCTGGGCTAACAGGCATGCACCATCACACCCAACTATATTTAAAAACATATATATTTTGTAGAGACATGATCTGACATGTTTCCCAGGCTGTTGTCAGACTCCTGGACTCAAGTGATCTCCCACCTTGGCCTCCTGAAGTGCTGGGATTACTGGCATGAGCTCCTGCACGTGGCCTTAAAAAATATTTTTAATTAAAGTTTTTACTGAGATAGTTTTAGATATACAAGTGGTTATAAGAAATAGTACAGAGATGTATTAATCTGTTTTCATGCTGCTGATAGAGACATACCCAAGACTGGGTAATTTATAAAGGAAAGAGGTTTAATTGACTTGTGGTTCCACATGGCTGGGGAGGCCTTACAATCGTGGTGGAAGATGAAGGAAGAGCAAAAAGATGTCTTACATAGTGGCTGGCAAAGAGAGAATTTGTGCATGGAACTCCCTTTCATAAAACCATCAGATCTCATGAGATGTATTCACTATCACAAGAACAGCACAGGAAAGACCCACCCTCATGATTCAATTACTTCCCATCAGGTCCCTCCCATGACATGTGGGAATTATGGGAACTACAATTAGAGATTTGGGTGGGGACACAGCGAAACCACATCGAGAGAGATATCATATACCCTTTGCCATTTTCCCCTAATGGTAGCATTTTGCAAAAAGCTATAGTATAATGTTATAACCAGGGTATTAACAATAATACAATCCACCAATCTTGTTCAGATTTCCCTGGTTTTATTTGTACTCACCAGTGTGTGTGTGACTGTGTGCGTGTGTGCATATGTGCATGCATATGTGCACATCTGTTTAGTTTTGTCCAATCTTATTATGTGTGTTCATGCTCCGCCACTACTATTTAGACCCTGAACAGTTCCATCACTGCAAGGATCCCTCATGGTGCTCTTCTATGGCCACACCCATCTCTATCCTGCGATGCCCCCATTCTTTCCTTAACCCTTGGCCACTACTAATCTGTCCTCCATTCCTAAAATTTTGTCATTTCACAAATGTTGTATAAATGAAATCATACACTATGTAATCTTTTAGGAGTAGCTTTGTTTTGGACTCAGCATAATTCCCTGGATAGTCATCCCAGTTATTGTGCATATCAATAGTTTGCTCCTTTTTTATTGCTGAGTCATATTCCATGGTATTAATGTACCACAGTTTGTTTAATTATTTACCCACTGAGGGACATTTATGTTGTTTCCAGTTTTTGCCTATTATGAATAAAGCTGCTATGAGTATATATGTACAGGTTTAGCATGAACATAGTTTTCATATCTCTAAAATAAATGCTCAACACATATAACGTTTTAAAGAGTAAAAGAAGGAATAGAATTTTTATGCTACCTTCCAGAAGATATATTCTTCTAAAAGATGAGTAATTTCAGTTTGTGTAGAAACTCCATACTTGTAAACACCATGAATATAATTTCCATCTTGTCCTAGGTAAACAAAGTTTTTTTGCCTGAAAATAATTTGGATTTCAGTCAGTTCGTGATGTTGCTATTTCATGGGGCGATGAGGTATTAGTAATTAAAAAAGCAAAAGGATGCAAAGGGTCAGTTATCACGTCCTGCTTTGTCTTGCCACCTTTAAACTCTTCCAGTTATATAACGTCTTTCTGTGGCTGTCATAATTCATTGTGGTTTTTGGTTTTCACGCCAGACTCCCAACCCTGGTGGTCTCCCAATTCCTTTATAGCAGGGATCCTGTCTTAATTATCTCAGTAATACAGAGTAGATTTTAAAAAAATGTTTCTTAAAGAATGCATTCCCTTTGTGCCTAGGCTGTTTTATAAGTCATCTAATATATTTAATTTTCATTGAACTCATTTGATTAGGAATAGGAAAAATGTATCTTAATGTTTTCTAATTATGTTATTATGATCTTATATATAAGAAGGAGTTCCTGATTAAGACCATGCTTTGTAGAAAATTGGAGAGTAGTTTAGTATATGTTAGGAGGAAGGGAATTTACTAAGGACGGAGGTGATATGATCTATTACTTTACCTCAGAGGAACCAGATTGAAAAGTCAACTCTTCCCCGTGTAAAAATTACTTAATCCAATAGTAAGCCCAAACCTGCATTTTGTAGTGTGATGAGTATACATGTGAATGTAAAGATTCTCTACGTTTTGACAGTTGAAAGATATTTAATGTCATTTTAATTCAGGTTCATACAAGGGAGGATTTCAACAACACTCTTTGGAGGCCATACCTCTCACAACAGAAACGTATCAGAAATCTAGGTAATTTTATTTTTAACATCAGCGGTTTGAGTTTGGTATTTGATTTTGAACTTCATGATGAATGTGGCATTCCTGGTATTACTACTGCAGCCTTGGTATATTATATTGCTTTGGTCCACAGTCAAGATGGTAAATCCCAACATTCCTGGAGCCCACAGTTAGGCTTTATTCACAGAAATTAATTCAACTTTAAAACACCTATATGGTAAAGAAAATATTTACAAAGACTAGTGAAGTATGGATATAATTACATACCAATTTTTAAATTATAAATTTGAACTTCTTTCATAAATCTTTTATAGGAATTTTTAAAGGTAACAATATCCAGTAATTGTCTCATGATCTCTCCTGTGACCTCTACTAGGGTGCTACACAGATATATAAAGCAACCAAATGGCATTTGAAAGATTGCAAAAATTAATGTTTGAATAATACGAAAATTCAATTATCTGAAGTAGTCCATACACTCTTACGTTATCTGATATGAAAGTTGTCTTTTCCTTTTAAATTTGACAAATTTTATATCAAGGAGTTTTTGGACATTTTCCTCCTGGGAAGACTAGAAAAAAATTAGAAACTCTTCCATTCTTGACATCTTCTCTATTATATTTTGGAGTGTTTACATTGGTAGGCTAATATGTGATATTATTTAAGAAGCAGCAGCAATTTATAGTTTGGCTGAAGTAAGTTCTTGTAATAATGACAGGCACGGTTCAGCACTAATCCATGGGGATCTATGCAACATGGCAAACAATACACTTTCCAAGACGTGTTTGAATTATGAATCCAGTGGTGGGCGGTCTCTAAGTTTTGTGCAGAATAGCTTTGGTGTGAGTTGATGGAGCATTTTGTACCTGGGATTCAAAACTTTTATGAAGGCCAATACCCTGAAACTCATTCAAGCAATAAATTCACTTGTCTTTGAGTTTACAAGGCAATAAACAGTGAAGGCCTTTGACCTTAACATTTACTGAATACATTTGCAGCAGTTGTGTTTATTGACAACTATTTATAGGGAAGCGTTGGGTACTGAATTTCCTAAGGGTGCAGGGGTTGGGGTGACCAATTTTGCAGGTTTTTTTTTCTTTAAATAAAAATTCCGAATTAAATTTTCAGCTATTTTACAAGTTTTCACTTTTGGAGTTAGGGTTTAATTTTAACTGTGTATAAATCATGCTTTGATTATTTCTTTTATTGTGATAAAAGCTTGATCAGGTTAGATATTTTTAAAGAAGACTCATAAGGAGAGGCTAACATTGGAATAAATGCTTGCCCATTAAATTCAACTCTACACTTTGAAAATAGGACAGACGAGGATGGTAAAGAATTTAAAGTTTTTTTCTTCCCCCACTCCATGGATTCATTGTATGTTGTGAAGTAAATCACTTCTCTTCCATATGAACATCCAGTTGTAAGGAATGATAATATGGTGTCTCCCAAAGATGTTGGAAGAGTTTATTAATCCCAAGCACCTTGTGCATTTTGAGTTTCGTGGATGAAGAACACAAAAGTAAAATCGGGATCTTTATTATTGAAATAATTACTGCAGCTCTTTGCTCTTCCTGAAAGTTGGGAGGGATCACCATTGCTCCACATTGCAGATGGGAACCTAGGTGATGGTAATCATGAGTTTTGTTCTGGTTGGAGGGTGAGTCCGTGGCGATGGCTGAATTACGAAAGATGTAACCAGGCATGAAGCAACAGTAATGGGAAGGACCACTTTTACTTGAGGAGATGGTTCCAAGCCAAGTTTTCACTATAGACTGAAACCGCAGTTGCTTCCCACCACGAGGGAACCCCTTTTGGTGATGCTATTTGAACATGCTTGAAATAGGGAGAAATTCCGTGCTGATTTCAGTGGGGCTTCAGCCTTGGAGAACAAGATGTGCTGATCATTATCTTAACATCTGGTGATGGTGGGAGTACCTGGGGGAGTAGTTAACAGAATCCATCCTTCTGGATTCCACAGTAACATTGACACCACTCTTAGTACAGAAATTCTGCAAAAACTGCATTTGGCAGCCTTGTGTTTAGCTTAAAATACTTCAGCTCACAAAATTCTTCACAAGCTTTCTTAGTACAGAAGGAGCAAACCGCAAATGAAGTAAGCAAATGAAGTATGTGTTCTCTGGGTCCTGTTGACACTTTTTATTAGATGTTATTTATCTGTGGACTCACTGTGTTGAGTCCTGGTCTGTATTTTTGCTTACTAATTTGCATCTGGGCCTGCTCATATGTCTGGTCCAACAGGTTGTGAATATAAAGGCTGTTGCATTTGCCTGTTGAGGGGATAGCATCTGATTTGGTTGGTTTAGGTAGGTAAATCTGGTGTTACGGTGTTAGTGGCTAAGGTTCTAGTTAGCCCTGCCTAGAGAAAAAAACGTGTTTCAATTGCATAGGATTTTTCAATTGCATACTCTTTCACAAATACGGTCATTGCTCTGGGGGAGTGAAGGGACGGTGTGGGTGACTCTGGACAATTCATTGATTAAACCCCGCAAAGTTCAGGGTAGATACTGATGTTGGAAATCAGTTGGTGAGATTCATTGACAATAGCTGGAATCGTGTACCTTATAGAATTAAGAGTTTTGCATTATTCTTTTCATAATGATCAGATGCTTGCCATGTGGTTCTCCATAGTCGTATTCAGCATGATGTTTCAGTATGGTCATCTCACATTGAAATTAATTTCATCTTAATTTAGCCAATTGCTGGCATGCTTTGGGCCTGTAATTGAAGCCAACTCCCCACACAAAGTTATGGGGTTAGCTGGGCAAAGAAAGTGGCTGCTTTCTAAGGTTATCATGTGTAATGCCTTTTTCCAGTTCAAGAGCATATCTTGTTTTAAACAACTTTTTGAAAGGCAGCCAAAGAAAAGGTTGGCTCCAATATGCCCCTACCCGTCCTGTTTATGGGATACAGTGTTCCACTTCTTGGAAGAAGTTGATAAAGTGAAGCTGGCTTTTGGAGGTGCACAGGAATATGTATTCATGTATTTACATCCCACGTATAAGAGGAAAGCCCAAAGGAAAAGAATAAAATAGAAAAACATTACAATTGGAAGATTGATTACTTTGTTATACTTAGTTACAGGTACCAAGGTAGGAGTGAGTTCTAATCTTTGTTAGTGAAAAGAGTATGTTAGGATCACCTGTCTAATGGAAGACTAATTGGCATTACTTTGGATGGATTGAAATTGGGGCAAGAATATGAGAAATGGCATGGATTTGGAGGACTTTTATTTTCTTTCCTGTTCACTCTTATCAAACATAAAGGCAAACAATATTTTCTTGAAAGCCAGAATTGTTATTATGATTCAGCCGATCTCACATGTTAACTTTGGGACACTCACCTAGAAAAACGGGAAGCTTAACTTCCTGCAAAAACTAGGAATTCCCTGAAACAACTAGCAACTTCCCAGAAAGTGGTGGACTCAGCCTTGTGTCGAAAACAAACAAACAAATAAAAAATTCCACAGGCTGCGGAAACCTGTTTGTTAAGCAGGGAAGGGAAATGCCCTTGGCCAGACAGTCTAAACACAGGAATGTCAGACAGGAGATCAGATCCACAATCGGAAGGGGAGAAGAGGCTGATAAGGCCTCGAAGAAAGCAGGTCAGTCAGCAAAACTGGTTTCAGAGGTAAAGTGAGGAGGGCCAGGATGTTTATGATACCATCACATTGTGCTGTTAAATTCTGGCACTACTGCAGCAGCAGAGACTAAGAGGCACTATTTAAATAATGCAATATATACAAACATGAAACTTCCCCAAATTGTGCTTAGGTGTGACATGAAATATGTTATTTATTTGTTTATTTATTTATTTCTGAGATGGAGTTTTGCTGTGTTGCCAGGCTGGAGTGCAGTGGCATGATCTCGGCTCACTGCAACCTCCATCTCCTGAGTTCAAGTGATTCCTCTGCCTCAGCCTCCTGAGTAGCTGGGACTACAGGCACATGCCACCACGCCTGGCTAAATTTTTATTTTTATTTTTAATTTTAGTAGAGATGGGGTTTCACCATGGCCAGGATGATCTCCATCTCCTGACCTCAATATCCGCCTGCCTCAGTCTCCCAAAGTGCTGGAATTATAGGCGTGAGCCACTGCGTTGGGCTGAAATACATTAAATTTAATGTGAAGCAATCTTCCTGGGAAGTAGCCGTCCTCATTCTCAACAGGGCATCTTCTGTAGTCAGTGCCCTGTTGAGCAACATGTTAGTGTATAACCAGGGTTAGAGATGATCTGTATTTTGTTTTAGCTGTTTTTTTTTTTTTTGGTTTTTTTTTTTTTTTTTTTTTTTTTTTGAGTCAGGGTCTCTGGAGTGCAGTGGTGTAATCATGGCTCACTGCAGTCTTTACCTACTGGGCCCACGTAATCTTCCCACCTGCACCTCCCGAGTAGCTGGGAGCACAGGCCCCACCACTCTGGCTAATTTTTAAATTTTTCTGTAGAGACAGAGCGTTACCATGTTCTTGAACTCCTGGGCTCAAAAGATCCACATGCCTTGGCCTTCCAAAGTACTGGGATGACAGGTGTGAGCCACTGCCCTCGGCCAATAATCCGTGTTTTAAACTCTGGATCTATGAAGCTTATTTCCATATGTTAACAGAGGATCATTTTTGTGCAATCGGGATTTTATATGGTATTACTTACCCTTCCACCAAATGTAGGCTTACTTCAATTAGTCTCAAGACAAGACATTTTCATGCTTCTCTTTCTACTTTAGGTTTCTTGGAAGTGTAACCTTTCTGGAGAAGATGGCAGCTGTGAACATTTCTTGTGTAGTTGTGAGTTTATAGGATTTCAGTTTATGGTCCCAATTCCTGCCTTGAAACACTGGAACTTGTGATCATAAAGATATGTGATGAAAAGAGCCTCAAAATGTACCCCAGGTAGCCGCGTGGCTGGGGATACTGTGCAGTCAGCGGTGTGAGCGAGCCTCTCGGGGGGACACTGTGCAGTCGGCGGTGTGAGCGAGCCTCGCGGGGGCACTGTGCAGTCGGCGGTGTGAGCGAGCCTCGCGGGGGACACTGTGCGGTCGGCGGTGTGAGTGAGCCTCGCGGGGGACACTGTGCGGTCGGCGGTGTGAGCGAGCCTCG